>NW_026057852.1:0-24760 GCF_023721935.1 Panthera uncia
CCACTGGGAAACCTCTTCTCTAATCATCAGCTTCACAGCTAACACTTACTATATGGCAGTCACACAGGCAATCGCTGAACTTCAGGATCCCATGGGGTTGGCATTATTTTCATCATCATCTCTACTGCACGAATGACAAGATTGAGACCCAGAGAGATGATGGAAGGAGGAAGCCATGATGTGCAGTGTTCGCCAACTTTCTTGGTGTAAATATTACCGTGGCCAAATTCAAACTATGTGGAGTCAGTGAATGCAGAGTTGGGGGGAGGGGGGCAGTAGCACAGAATTAGATAGCATTTCCACCTTATAGGTACATAACCCCGAGATGGATAGATTTGTCATAGATAATGAGGGAAAGTAATAAAACAATCAGGAAGTGATGAGTTTTGAGCGTTTCTTACCTTTGCTTTTAATGATTAGTGTTTAGTCTAAAGCCAGTTTACATAATTTGCTTGAAAAGAATGATTGTGTTTAACAACTAGCTTGTGAAATTCCTGGAAGTTTAACGGTTGGCTTTCACAGACTGATCTCAGCACACTCTTCCCAGTAATCTGCGTCCCAGTAATCTGGGTCTACAGCCTATGCTATACTCAGGCATAGTGTTGCCATTTTGTAGAAGAAAATGTTGGTGCCTTGCAGAAGAAACTAATCCTTTCCCTGCCAGCTGCCTGCCCTCCATCTACTCTTAACTTTTGCAGAAACTTCGGTCTTTCATTCACTCGGCCACAGTGTAAGCAGCCATATTTGCCCAGTAAGACCTACTTCCTGCCCTCAGCTGATTGGCCCAGGTATGACCACCTGACCCCGGGTGGGCCAATCAGAATTTACCCTATGGGAATCTGAAAGCTCTAGGTTTGGTCTGGCTATTTCCCCAAGGAAGGCAGCCAAGTTCTGCTGGGCAGGCTGGGTGGCAGGGAGAGAGGAATTATTGGGCCCAGAACGGCCTGGGTCCCTCTGAGGCCCTCAAGTCAACAGCCCTGTCCCCTCTATCTTGAGTCCGATGAAGGGAGGGGCAGCTGTCTGAGGCAAAATCCTGGGCTCTCTAACTTGGCAAGCTAAGGTCAAACAAACCACTCTCAAACCCCAGGACAAAGCAGAGGGAGTAATTGCAGAGACTCTGGGGAGTCCGTCTTTCTAAGCTTCGCTGCTTCAGAACCAAAACCAGAGGAAAAAGAGACAGCCGTGAGCCAATATTTGTAATCATTTCCTTTTTGGGGGCATGGGCCCCTTGGAAAATTTCCTAAAAGATCTCCTGAACTAAGAGAGTAGCCTTGATGTGTTCTTGGGTCTGGGTTGTGCCTTTTCTTCAGGGAAGCAGCAAGGTATGCTGCACTGATCATGTAGCAGTGATGGGGAAAGCAGGCTGAGGGGGCTTTTGTTGAAATTGGCTGACACTCTCTGGACAGGGTAAAGCAGGCAGAAAGGACCCATTCTTTGATCTCTTTCTGTCTTAGTTTTCTCCTCTGTAACCTGGGGATAAGAAGAGTAGCCTACGTCTCGAACTCTTAGAAGGATTACAGGACTTAGCATGTGCAGCACCTAGATGAGCATCTTAGTTAAATGCTCAAAAAATGCTGGGAATTATTATGGTTTTATGGGCATTATGGCTGCTGTGGTGGCTGCTATTGCACTGGGAGGACCGGGAATCACCCTAATGCAACACCCACCCTCCAAGGTGGATGTGCCGTGGGTAGGGAGGGGAGACGGAGAGGGTGGCAGACACTTACATTGACCCTTTGCTTGCAAATATCTTTAGCCTCTTCCAGTGCAATGAGAACAAAGGCTGTGAGGGACACATCCTTCTCCTCATTCTCCTGGTAGCCACCCTAGAATGGGAAGCAAGAAACAAGGATAGTATGACCACTGTGTCCCCACATGCTGACCAAACCTCTTGTAGGGTCAGCAGGTCAAGGCAGGGTTGAATCTCTCATCAGTATCTCCCTAGGTGGGCCACACTTTTCAGTATTCATTGATTCAGCAATTCTTGCTGGTGCTGTGGATAAGATGGTGGGCAAGAACTAGACACTGGCCCCAACCCCCAAAGTGCTCCCCATCTAGTAGGGGAGACAGACATGAACCAATTGGCTCACCAGTAGATATATCATTACAAATTGATGACTGCTGTGCAGGAGGAAAAGTGGATGTGGCATTGAGAATGGACAGTGGGAGTGTGACTCAGTTGTGGAGATCAGGAAAGATTTCCCTGTAGGATGACCAGGGTTGGCATGCCAGACAGTGAGAACAGCATGTGCAAAGGCCCTGTGGCTGGCTAGAGCAAAGCTCCTTGCAGTACAGATGGCATGTGATGGGGGTAGGGGGATGGTGTGAGATTGGAAATCTGAAATGTCAGGCTAAGGCAGTGATTCTCCACCTTATGAATGCATCAGCACCTCATGGCATGGGGAGGGGGTGTTGTAGCAACTGTGATTCCTAGGCCCTACTCCTGAAGTTTCTGATTCCTGCATCTCAAGTCTATATTGAGATCATACTTTTCTAACAAGTTTGAAGGTGATTATGCAGCTACTGGCCTGGGGACCACATTTGGAGAACCACAGCTGGGAAGGGTTCTATATTTTCAGAGTGAAGGGGGAGGGACTTCGGTGTTGCACTAGCCTCTGAAGGTCTCTGGTCTTTGCATTGGGAAAGTGACACTCTCAGCTGAGGGGTAGCCTTTCTCCTGTCTATCCTGTGACTCCAGTCGTCCCTCCCCCAGCTTGCCCGAAACCCATGCTTCTTACAGTCATTGCTTGGGACATTACGGGCGCATCTTCCCGGAAGACCCCGTCGGGATTCTGCCTGTGAAGGATCAGCCATTTGACCGCCCCGCAGATGACATCGGCCTGAATGGCAATGAGGTTGGAAGCCAGAGAGAAGACCTTGACCACGTAGGCTGTCAGCCTGTGGGCGGCACAAAGCGTCAGCCAATCGCCTCCGGGATCCAGAGACTGCCATTCCAGGAAACCAATGAGCAGAGAGGGGCGGGGCCTACAAGCTGGCCCAGCTTCTCCACCCAAGTCAGGCGCCAGCCTAGCCACAGGGGGCGCTTAATGTCCACAGGCCACGTGGCAGCTCAAGGTGGGCGCCTCATCTCTGTGGGCTGAGGGTCCATAGCACAGCGTGTTCGGGCGACACCTGGCTGGAACACCCCAGGTGGACCTGCTCAGTGGGGTGCCAGAACCGCTCACCAGGTGCTGGGCTTCCTGTCCAGGTAGGCCGCATAGGCCGAATTGTCCTGTCTGTAGGCCAGCTGCTGGGAGTACCCTGCAGGGAAGCCAGAAGTGTCTCCAGAGGAGCAGGGGCTGAGTGGAGGGGCTCAGGGGACAAGGATTCTCTGAGGGGGGCGAGACAGGGGTTCAGGGAGGAATGAGGGGGCTCAGGGCTGAGCAGGGAAGTCTGGGAGAGCAGAAGGGACTTCTAAAAGGGGAAGGAGTTCTCAGAGGAGAGGGGTTCAGAGAGACGAAGGATCTCAAGGGGGTTCAGGGCAAGGGGGCCTCAGTGAGACAGGGAGTTCTAGAGGGCTCAGAGGGGCCCAGGGTCTCAGAGAGGGCAATGGTCAGGGGAGGTCTTTGAAAAGAAGGGATCCTGAAAGGGGAGGAGCTTAGAGGAAGGGCGTGGCCTGGAAAGGGGCCTGGGTCTCAGGGAGGACCCTGCTCTGGAGGTGGCTGGAGCAGAGAGGGTCTCCCAGGCAGACCCACCCTTTTCGATGAGCTGCAAGGCTTCCTTTCTCTTTGTGGGTCCCAACTTCTCCCACTGGTCCGTTTGGTCCAGGTAATGGACGGCAATGACCGTGGGCGTCATGCTTTTCATGTTCTGCTCCCCACAGCCCGAGGGGATCACGATGAGGTTTTTCAGTCGCTCGGCGTCAATGGCATCCTCAGTCAACTGAGCCACCGGGGTCCCTGCAACCGGGCGGGAGGACAGGGCTCAAGCAACTCACCCACCATGGGGTGGGGTGAGAAGGGTCGGGGCTGTCCCCAGCGATCCCAGGCTCCAGGCAGCCAGTGCCAAAGAGGTCAGGGGCAGTTGGGGGCTGAGGGGACGTGATGGTAGGAAGTAGGAGGCGGGGGTAGGGGAGTGGGGAGGGTGTCTACATTTGTAGGGAAGGGGGTCTTATGCTTCACAGAAATCTGCTCCCTGAGCCTCTTGTTACAAGTGGCAAATTAATTCCAGAACAATCGTCACCAATACTTAGATCATGCTTCATGCTGTTGCCAGGCGCTGTTCTAGAGAAACATCAGACAGTATCTCATTTAATCCTCTCAACAAGCCTTTGATATAGGTACTATTATTCACCCCATCACAGATGAGAAAACCAAGGGTCTCTCCCCAAAACCTTACAGCTTACAGGTTACAAGGTGCTTTTCCAGGAACTTCTTTTCCCTTCTGGCTCCAGTCGTCCAACTCAGGCAATTAGTTCCAGAATTTCCTGCTCTTGAACTATACTGTTTCTCATTTAAGCTTCTCTATCAGCAAAGGCTATTTGCTGAACTAAATACTGCCTGGAACCCTCTATAAAACAGATCAGGGAGGTGGCCTGCTGTTCTAGCTGTAGTGGAGGCAGGGGACGCACGGTGGTATATACACCCAGAATTCGGAGAAATTAGGTCCCCTTCTCCAGAGCTGTGCCTTCCTGGGCGAGGGTCAGTGGCAGCTCACCTTGCAGGAGGATCCTGGTCTCTGAATCTGTGTCTGGTACCTGGTCACTGAGGTCTGCGGCGTGGACCTCCTCTCGCTGCACTCCGTCTGCCAGTGGAATGGGAGGGACCCATGGCGTCACCCTCTCCCACAAGGCCCTGATTCATCCCCTACCCCCCACCCCCAGGTCTCACCCTTCTGCTGTGGATGACTCACTTTGGCCCCGGTTTTCTGGATCCAGTGTGTGAACGGCCACAGTTTTGTCGACTCTGATCCCTTCAGGCTGAACAGTGTTGGGATGGGATGGGGGAGGGGGAAGTCAGGTGAATAAAAGAACAGACACAGCTGATCAGCAGGGCCTGGGCACGATGGCATCACCCATCCTAGTTCTGTGACTGGGAGTCAGTTTACCCCCACTGCCTCTCAAATGTCCTTAAAATAAAAGAAGTGCTGAGTACAATGCCTGGCACTTAGTAAGCGCTCAGTTAAACTAGGGGCTATCTTATTATCAGTGTCCCAAGTGAAGCTCTCCTTCCATGCTGGACTGCTGCTGTTTGTGCCCTTCCATCACACATTCTCCTTGAAGCTGGTACTAATGCACACATTTTCCTTTGGAGACCCAGTCTCCTCCGTGGCATGCTGGTAAACATTTGGTAGCCATCTCCCCAGGAAGAAAAGATCCTGATTTGTGGCACTGGCAGTTTCCATCCTGCGAACATCCCTGCCACAGTAGATTTCAAGCTACCAGCATCAGAGGGTGCAGAATTGGGAGTTGTGGACACACTGGCTCTGGGGAGCCTTGTGCAGGCTCCGGCGCCCTCTGGGGTTTCTTCCCATTGGTGCCACACTGGGACCCCTGTTAAAGGGATAATTAAGATTGTGCTCCTGGGGGTGCCTGTGGGGCTTGGTGGAAAAGCATGGGACTCTTGATCTTGGGGTTGTAAGTTCAAGTTCCACATCGGATTACTTAAAAATAAAATCTTGGGTCGCCTGGGTGGCTTAGTTGGTTAAGTCTCTGCCTTCAGATCATGATTTCATGGTTGGTGAGTCTGAACCTTGCATCGGGCTCAGTGGTGACAGCTCAGAGCTTAGAGCCTGGATCTTGCTTCAGATCCTTTGTCTCCTTCTCTTTCTCCCCCTCTCCTGCTCATGCTCTGTCTTTCTCAAAAATAAATAAGCATAAACAAATTTTTTTTAAGAAAATAGACTCTAAAAAATATGAGTTTGGTTCCATTAAAGTCAGGAAAGAAAAATATAATAAATTCTGGCTTCGGTATAAATAAGACGTGTCACTGTAAAATAACAATGTCAGTTTTAAAGCATTTGCTTTTCAGCGTTTCAATATTTTTTCAATGACTTTAACATTTCGGGGGAAAATTAACCACTAAACAATTTCAACCATTAAATAAAGACACGTAGATGGGGGCCTTCATTTGTCCTTTAGCTTCAGGCTCGTATTGTGGTTTGACTTGGCACTGTCTCTATTTAAAATTTTGATCTTTTGTGTATCATGGATTTTTTGGCATTAATTTTGATTCCTTACAATATTGCATTAAAACACTGTTGCTCTTATGATCTCACATTTTGCTTGGAAATATTAAGGAAAGATGATATGAGGCTTTTATTTTTATTGAAGACTTGATCTCCTATTATATTTGAGAATGTTCATCACTAGGAAAGAGTGAAAACGTAAGTGTTTCGCACTTACTCACCCTAATCCTGGCCTTGCTTCCGAACTTGTAGGACTCCCAAGCATCCTAAGCTGGACACTGGACACTCTTGGTGTCTCAGAGTCAGTGTCTCCAACCTGGGTTGACAGCATGGGGAGACAGGAGCCTCTCCCAAAGGACAAGGGACTGCAGGTGCCCCAAGGACTCACCACGACCTTCAAGGGTTTCTTGACACCATCCATGATGAAACGATTGTAGACCGCAGCCTTGACCTCCACCTCATGTAGACCGACCTTCAGAGGCACGACGACAAAAGGCACAGCCATTGAGGACTTGGCTGGGATTTTCAGAATCTGCTGGTAGCGCTTCTTGGCGGTGGCCAGGCTGCAGAAGGCTGGGTTGTAGAGCAATTCCACCCGCACCTGCCAGGGAGAGAATATCAGTCAGGGGGACAGGTGCCATGGCCACCTCCCCCAACCATCCAAGCTCTCCATCATTCCTCTGCCCCCACCCCCCCGGGAACCCACCTTGAGCTCCCCAACATCCTGGTAATTGTAGAGCACGGCTCGGATCTCCACTTGCTCATTGCGCACGACAGAGTAGGGTAGCCGCAGGTCGATGAAGAAGTCTTGCATCACCGTGACCTCATAGGGGTCAGCCACGCAGATCCCTGCCCAGGAGTGGAGTGTCAAGGGAAGGAGGTGGACAGGCTCTCAGTGCTTACCCCTCACTGCAGGAGCTGTGTCAAGCTCAGCCTGTGTTTGTGCAAGCCCAGGGGCTAAACAATTGCACAGGTGACACGTTACCAATAGTGGTGGCAGCTGGGAGTCACTCTCATGTACGGTTTCCATTTTCTTCTTGTAGTTTTACTCACAGGTAGGTGTGCAGGGGGAAGGGCTCGAGCACACCCGAAGGGTCCATACCTGGGCTCTCCAAAATGGTAGCCTGAGCTCTCTCTGGTTCCTGGGCACTTGGAATGTGGCTAACTCAGAAAACTTTTTAACACATGTTTGGAACAATTTGCATATGCCAACCTACCTTTTCAGCTGTACATTTTGCAAATCCTACAATACAGATCAAAGTATTTCCAATGAAAGGCTAGGGGTGCCTTTCCACTGACTGGCTCAGTCAGTGGTGGGTGTGATTCTTGATCTGGGGCCGTGAGTTCAAGCTCACATGGGGTGTGGAGATGACTTACAAATAAAATTAAAATCTTAAAAAAGAAAAATGGTAGCACCCTCATTGAAATGTTCTGCAAGTATAAAATATATGGTACATCAAAGGCTTAGTATGATGAAGTAAATGCATCATTCACAATTTCGAGATATTAATAGGTTACTCTTAAATATCAATAGATGATTATTATAACATTATCATTAGCGTGATGGTGGGCTTTTTTAAACATATTTTTCAGCATATTTTTTCAACGTATTTACCACAAGTTGCAAGAATAACATTGTGGAGATATTTGGTTACAGAAAATGTATGATAAAATTGATTTCACCTCCTCTTTTTTTATGGGGCTCCCAGAAAATTTAAAATGACATGCAGCTTGCATCGTATTTCTGGTGGACAGTGCTGATCTACAGGCAGTGAAAATGACTGCAAAAGTGATGGTAAATTTGTGATTCAACAGCTACTAGGTTATATTCAAGCAAAGGGTTGATGCAAACAGAATTTGCAAAAGCATTATCATATTAAAAATGTTACACTAAAAAAATAAATAAAAATAATGTTACACCAAGAAATGATTAAAATTTGGGGAACTGTGTGTCTCAGTCAGTTAATTGTCTGATGCTTGATATCTGCTTGGGTCATAATCTCTCAGTTCCTGAATTTGAGCCTGGTGTCAGGCTCTGAGCTGATGGCAGGGAGTGTGCTTGGGATTCTCTTTCTCCCTGTCTCTCTCGCTCTCTCTTTCTCTAAAATAAGTAAACAATTGAACAGAGTTAATTAAAAAAAGAAATCTTAAAATTTAATATATATATTTTTTGGTTATTTTTCAGAAGTGAGGAACAATAGAGGCTTGAACAAAATCATTATTTCCTAACCTTGGGTCATTATTAATCATCCTTAACCCCCCATCCTCGGGGGATCTGTTATACTCATGGGAGCTATTTACCATTTCTTATCTGCTATTCATTTTTACATTTTTTTAAAGTTTATTTTTCAGAGACAGAGACAGAGTGCAAGCGGGGGAGGGGCAGAGAGAGGGGGAGACACAGAATCTGAAGCAGCTTCCAGGCTCTGAGTTGTCGGCACAGAGCCTGATGCAGAGCCTGAACTCATGAACCACAAGATCATGACCTGAGCCGAAGTCGGACATTTAACCAACTGAACCACCCAGGTGCCCCTCGTTTTTACATTTTTATTATTTATCTTTGGTCATTTCTACACCCAATGTGGGGCTTGAACTCACAATCCCAAGATCAGGAGTCACAGGCTTTTCCAACTGAGCCAGCCAGCAGACCCTGTTTTCACATTCTTAAAGCCAGATTTAATTTACTCTGATGGGTGAAAAACCAGCTTTTGCACCACAAACAGGAGGCTACCTCCAGGGAAACAAAACGGTTTTGTTTTCTTAAATACTGGCCAGCTCACGTGCCTGCAGAAAGCAGACCTGCTCTCTCCTTGCTAATGCAAGTCAGTCAAGACCTACAGAGGAGATGAGGACATCCTTGCACCAGACTTAGCTTTTCCCTTAAACAAGCTGGAAGGAGCGAGAGAGAACCACACACAGAGTGACCTCTGACACACCATCCGTGTTATGTTTGAGGCAGAGAAACGCCTACTCTCCGTGACCCTGGAAGGACAGCTACATGTTTGTCCAAACCCACGGAAGGTACATCACTGAAAGGGAACCCTAGCTTTTGACTGCAGTTGATGATGATGTATCAGTGTTGTCCCAGAGATTTTGGCAAAGGTACCACCTAATGCAAAAAAGGGTTAGAGACGGGAATTGGGGGGAATTGAGGAGTGAGTGGTAATTCTCAGTTGTTTCTGTAAACCTAAATTGTTTAAGAAAACCCATTAATTAGGGGCCCCTGGGTGGCTCAGTCGGTTGAGCGTCCGACTTCGGCTCAGGTCATGATCTCACAGTTTGTGGGTTTGAGCCCCATGTCGGGCTCTGTGCTGACAGCTCAGAGCCTGAAGCCTGCTTCAGGTTCTGTGTCTCCTTCTCTCTGCTCCTCGCCACCCCCGCTCGCACTCTGTCTCTGTCTCAAAAACAAATAAATATTTAAAAAAATTAAGAAAACCCATTAATTAAAAAAATATCAACCAGGGCACCTGAGTGGTTCAGTCGGTTACACATCTGACTCTTGTTCTCAGCTCAAGGTCATGATCTCATGGTTCATGAGTTCGAGCCCTGCATTGGGCCCTGTACAGCTGATAGTGCAGAGCCTGCTTGGGATTCTCTCTCTCTGCCTCTATCTTCCCCTCCCTCAAACATACTGCCTCTCTCTCTCTCAAAATAAATAAATAAGCTCAAAAATATAATCGTACCTGGTAAGACAACAGTATTGAGAAGATGTCACAAGGGTACAGAGAGCAGAATAGAAAAACCATAGGGCCCTTTAAGATGCTGCCCCCATCACTCCCAGGGGGCATTGGGCAACTTCTGGGGATATTTTGGGGACATGTTACAACGGGGGTGGGGGTGCTCCTGAAGTCTTGTAGGTAGAGGCCGCGAATGCTGCTCAACATCCGATATTGCAGAGAACCTTCCACAGAGAACCACCCAGCCCTGAACAACATCAGTGATGAGGTGCAGAGACCCTGGTGCAGGACAGGCCTTCCCCAACCTCTAGACACACACAACTCCCCACTCCCTGCCCGCGGGTCATGTTAAATGCAGGTTCTGATTCAGCAGGTCAGGAGTAGGGTCCAAGATTCTGAATTTCTACAACCCCCCAGGGAAAGCACCTTTGCCAGATTGCTAGTGGTTCAGGGAGCAGGCTTTCAGAAGCAGGGATCTAAACTGTGCCTTTCAACTTTCTCTTTTCAAGCTGCAAGAACCTTTCTTATTTCAAGGAAACCTCACGCAGGCCCTCTATATGCAAACAGGGACAACAAGGAGATAGGAAGATGCTCTGATCTGAAACATGGGCGGGGGCCACCAACCAGAAGTGTGCTGAGCTGTTACTGGAGCTCCAGACGAAAGGAAAAGTATGTGCCCCATGAATGCATGCACCACCCTCCCTCGGTCAGGAGAAACTGCCAGTTTCAGTCCCCTCAGTTAAAACAAGACAAGCAAAGACGCAGGTTTTGAACATCTTGAAGCCAGGAAAGGGAAGTGATAATGATGTGTAATGTATTATAAATGGTAACAAAACAAAATTATTAAACACGTTGGTGTGGCATGAAAGAGATATTCATACTTCCCTTCGTGAGTTTTAACATACCTTCTTGAAAGAGAGAGAGAGAGAGAGAGAGAGAGAGACTAAGCGGGAACAGGGGAGGGGCAGAGTGAGAGGAAGACACAGACTCTGAAGCACGCTCCAGGCTCTGAGCTGTCAGCAGAGAGCCTGATGCGGGGCTTAAATTCACAAACTGCAAGATCATGACCTGAGCCGAAGTCAGACACTTAACCCACGTAAGCCACCCAGGTGCCCCAGTGGCTTCTATTTACAATGGAGACATTTTGTTCATCATGGATTATTATATATATATTTTTTTGCATTCACATTTTGTTTTCAAAATGATCGCAAGAACATATTACTCATCTGGGCTTAAAGTTATCGCCTCCCTCTCCTCACCTTGCTCCCAGGCCTGCCCGAGACCACCCCTATTAGGCCAGGGCCCCCAGCTCCCTGTGTCAGGTCCCCAGCCTCCTGGTTACCTTTCTTTTCTTCTTTTTTCTTTTTTTTGCCAGGTTTCACAATCCGACCACGGATGTTCCAATCATACATTTCATCCTGCTTCCTCTTTCATATTTTCTTAATGGATTTACCCATCACCCTGTCAACACCACCCCTTAAGCGTGTTTGTTATTGCAAATTATTCTGTATGATAGTGCAATGGTAGACATATGTCCTTATATCTGTGTCCAAACCTGTAGATCGTACAACACTGAGAGTGAACGCTCATGTCAATGATGAACTTGGGGTGACGACAGGCGTGTCAGTGTCACGAATACGCCATGCTGGTGAGGGATGCTGATAGTGCACGTCTGCGCGGGGGAGACTGTGTACGTCGGGGGTGGGTAGACTGGATGTATGTGGGAACTCTCTGTACCTTCCCCTCAATTTTGCTGCCAACCTAAAACTGCTCTCGAAAGAAAATCTATTTACAAAAAGCGCTGACTCGTCACCCACAGAGCAGGATCTGACACCCTCACTTGTCACCTGGGAGCAGTGTGTCAGCCACCAAGAAACAGGGATCTCTCTGGATGGGATGAGAAAATGCCCAATGGCCCTGGGATCCCTGACTCGTGAGCATGGGGCCACCACCTTCTCTCACCTTTCTTGTTCGACAAGCTCACCGCCAGAATCTCCCAGGTGGTGATGGAGTCTTTCAAAAATATATTCATGGTCTTTGTGGAGATTCTGGATGGAGGCGAAGTGGGGGTATTAAAAAGAGGCAGGTGTCAGGGGCCTGGGGGGAGAGCTGGTGTGGAGGGGCCCCAAGGGGCAGGTTGGAGGGAGGAGTGGGGGCTGGGCACACAGAGGGAGCCTGACTCTTGATTTTTTTTCTAGGCTGGGTTGTGGGGTTGCCCAGTGATTCCAGAAAAGAGAGGCATGGGTGCATGCAAACGAAGTGGTCCAGATGGGGTCGCTATAGCAGCTGGCCTGGGGGTGGGGGGGTTAAGGTGGGGGGGTGTCTCAGCCTTACCCATCTTTCTCAGGTTCAGTGAGTTCCTCTATGCGCCACAGCCAGCTCTCAGGGAACTGGCTTCGGGAAATGATTTCCTCTTCCGGGATTATATCCTCATCCAAGTCACCTGGGAGGCACAGGTGAGGAGGAGACAAATCTGGGTTTAGAACACACCCATTTCTCCACTGTCCCCAGAGATACTTATCTCTACACATCTCTGGATTAACTTTATAGTTAATAAACTTTATAGTTTATTTGATTTTCTTCCTGACCTTTTTTTTATGCCCCTTTCATTTTTCTCTTTGTATGGGAATAAGGCTCCTCTCACCTTTCCTTTTTCCAGGGTTCCTTCAATGAACAAATGAAAACACACCTGGTGGAAGGTCCAAACCATCACCACCATGAGCAGTGGGATAGAACAGCCAAATATGCAACAGAGTGCATGATCACACTCCACAAACACTTCTGGAAGTCCCAGGACCTGGGCAGTGTATGACCTATTCTTAATATAGTAGGACTCACAGGTGCAGGACACATAACAAGCTATTAAAATGTGTAAAAATCAGAAACCTAGACAAAATGATGAAATGCAAGAATTCTCCTCAAAAGAAATTCCAGGATGAAATGACAGCCAGAGAACTTCTCAAAACAGATCTAAACAATATATCTGAACAATAATTTAGAAAAACCGTCATAAGACTGATAGCTGGGCTTGAAAAAAGTATAGAAGACAGCAAAGAATCTATTGCTGAAGAGATCAAAGACCTATGAAATAATCAAGGTGAATTAAGAAATGTTGTAAATGAGATGCAAAATAACCCAGCTGCAGTGACAGCAAGGATGGAAGAAGTCGAAGAGAGAATAAGTGAAATAGAAGACAAAATTATGGAAAATGATGAAGCTGAAAAAAAGGAGGGCAAGGAAATTACTAGACCATGAGGGGAGATTTAGAGACCTAAGTGATTCTGTGAAATGAAATAATAACCGTATCATAGGAGTTCTGGAAGAAGAAGAGAGAAGGAAAGGGGCAGAAGGTTTATGTGAACAAATTATAGCTGAGAACTTCCTTCATCTGGGGAAGGAAACAGGCATCCAAGTGCTAGAGGCACAGAGAACTCCCTTCAAAATCAACAAAAAATGACATAATCATAGTGAAACTGCAAAATACAAAGATAAAGAGAGAATTATGAAAGCAGCTAGGGAAAAACGGGCCTTAACCTACAAGGGTAGACACATAAGGGTAGTAGCAGACCTGTCCACTGAAACTTGGCAGGCCAGAAGCGAGTGGCAGGAAACATTCAATGTGCTGAATAGCAAAAAATAGGCAGCCAAGAATCCTTCATCCAGGAAGGCTGCCATTCAGAATAGAAGGAGAGATAAAGGCTTTCCCAGACAAACAAAAACTGAAGGAGTTTGTGACCACTAAACCAGCCCTGCAGGAGAGCGTATGGGGGACTCTGTGAGTGGAAAGCAGCAATGACTACAAGGGACCAGAGACATCACCATAAGCACAAAACCTGCAGATAACACAATGGCAGTAAATCCATATCTTTCAATAACCACTCTGAATGTAAATGGACTAAATGCCCCAATCAAAAGACACAGGGTATCAGAATGGATAAAAAAAAAATAAGATCCATCTATATGTTGCCTACAAGAAACTCATTTTAGACCTGAGAACACCTGCAGATTGAGAGTGAGGGGATGGAGAACCATCTATCATGCTATTGGACATCAAAAGATAGCTGGAGTAGCCATATTTATACCAGACAAATTAGATTTTAAAACAAAGTCTATAACAAGAGATGAAGAAGGGCATTATATCATAATTGAGAGGCGTATCCATCAAGAAGAGTTAATAATTATAAATGTTTAAGCCCCCAGTGTGTAGCACCCAAATATATAAATCAATCACAAACATAAATGAATGTATACATAATAATACTGTGATTGTAGGGTACTTTAATACTCCATTTACCGCAATGGACAGATCATATAATCAGAAAATCAATAAGGAAACAATGGCTCAGAATGACAGATGGACTTAACAGATGTATTCAGAACTTTTCATCCAAAAGTAGAATACACATTCTTCTTGAGGGCACATGGAACTTTCTCCAGAAGAGATCACTTACTGGGACACAAATCAGCCCTCAACAAGTATAAAGAGATTGAAATCATACCATGCATATTTTCAGATCACCACGCTATGAAACTTGAAATCAACCACAAGAAAATTTTGGAAAGCCCCCAAATACATGGAGGTTAAATAAAACCCTACTAAAGAATGAATGGGTAATTCAGGAAATTAAAGGAGGAATTTAAAAACATATGGAAGGGAATGAAAATGAAAACATGAAAGTCAAAACCCTTTGAGGTGCAGCAAAGGTAGTTCTAAGAGGACAATACATTGGATTTCAGGCCTTTCTCAAGAAGCAAGAAAGATTCCAAATACAGAAACTACCCTCACAACCAAAGGAACTAGAAAGACAGCAGCAAAAAGAAAAAGAAAAAAAAAAAAAAAACAAGCCCAAAGCCAGAAGAAGAGAATTAATAAAGATTAGAGCAGAAATAAACAATATAGAATCCAAAAAACAGAACAGATAAATGAATCTAGGAGCTGGTATTTTGAAAGAATAAACAAAATTGATAACCTCCTAGCCAGATTTCTCAAAGAGAAAATCTGGTTGGGAACAGATAAAATCACAAAGGAAAGAGGAGAGATCACAGTAAACACCGCTGAAATACAAAAATTATTTGAGAATACAATGAAAAATTATATGCCAACAAACTGGACAACCTGTAAGAAATGGACAAATTCCTAGACACCCATGCACTACCAAAACTCCAAAGGGAAGAAATAGAAAATTTGAACGGACCCATAACCAGTGAAGAAATTGAATCAGTTATCAAAAATCTCCCAACAAATAAGAGTCCTGGGCCAGATGACTTCCCAGGAGAATTCTACCAGACATTTAAAGCAGAGTTAATACCTATCATTCACAAGCTGCTCCAAAAAGATAGAAATGGAAGGAAAGCTTCCACGCTCATTCTTTTTTTTTTTTAATTTTTTTTAACGTTTATTTATTTTTGACACAGAGAGAGACAGAGCATGAACGGGGGAGGGTCAGAGAGAGAGGGAGACACAGAATCCGAAGCAGGCTCCAGGCTCTGAGCCATCAGCCCAGAGCCCGACGCAGGGCTCGAACTCACAGACCGTGAGATCGTGACCTGAGTTGAAGTCGGACGCTTAACCGACTGAGCCACCCAGGCACCCCACACACTCATTCTTTGAAGCCAGCATTACCTTGATCACAAACCAAAGACCCCACTAAAAAGGAGAATTACAGGCCAATATACCTGATGAAAATGGATGTAAAAATTCTCAACAAGATATTAGCAAATCAAATTCAACAGTATATTAAAAGAATTCCTCAACATAATCAAGTGGGATTCATTCCTGGACTGCAGGGCTGGTTCAATATTTGCAAATCAATCAACATGATACATCACATTAATAGAAGAACGGATAAAAACCATAGGATCCTGTCAATAGATGCAGAAAAAGCATTTGACAAAAACAGCATCCTTTCTTTAAAAAACCCTCAAGAAAGTCAGGATAGAAGGGACATGCCTTAACATCATCAAAGCCATATATGAAAGGCCACAACTAATATCATCATCAATGGGGAAAAACTGAGAGCTTTGCCACTGAGATCAGGAACACGACAGGGTTGTCCCCTTTTACCACTGGTGTCACTGGAAGTAGTAACCTCAGCAATCAGACAAGAAAACAAAATAAAAGGCACCAAAATTGAGAGAAGTGTCAAACTTTCACTCTTCACAGATGAAAGGATACTCTACTTGGAAACCGAAAAGACTCCACCAAAAACTGCTGGAACTGATCCATGAATTCAGCAAGGTCACAGGATACAAAATCATTGTACAGAAGTCGGCTGTATTTCTAGACACAAATAAGAAACAGAAAACTATATCAAGTAATCAATCCCATTTACAATTGCACAAAGAACCACCAAATACCTAGGAATAAACCTAACCAAGGAGGTAAAAGATCTGTACACTGAAAACTATGGAAAGTTTATGAAAGAAACAGAAGAAGACACAAAGAAATGGAAAAACATTCCATGCTCATGGATTGGAAGAATAAGTATTGTTAAAATGTCGATACTCCCCAAAGTGATCTACACATTCACTGAAACCCCAATGAAAATAGCACCAGCATTCTTCACAGAGCTAGAACAAACAATCCTAAGATTTTTATGAAACCACAAAAGACCCCAGATAGCCAAAGTAATGTTGAAAAGAAAACCAAAGCTGGAGGCATCACAATCCCGGACTTTAGTCTGTATTACAGCTGTAATCATCAAGACAGCATGGTATTGGCACAAAAAAAAAGACACATAGACCAATGGAACAGAATAAAGAACCCAGAAATGGACCCACAAATGTATGGCCAACTAATCTTCGACAAAGCAGGAAAGAATATCCAATGGAAAAAAGACAGTCTCTTTAGCAAATGGTGCTGGGAGAACTGGACAGCAACATGCAGAAGAATGAACCTGGACCACTTTCTTACACCATACACAAAAATAAATTGAAAATGGATGAAAGACCTAAGTGTGAGACAGGAAACCATCAAGATCCTACAGGAGAAAACTGGCAGCAACCTCTCTGACCTTGGCCACAGCAACTTCTTACTTGTGTCTCTGAAGGCAAGGGAAATAAAATCAAAAGCAGACTATTTGGGACCTCATCAAGGTAAAAAGTTTCTGCACAGCACAGGAAACAGTCAACAAAACTAAAAGGTAACCGATGGAATGGGAGAAGATATTTGCAAACGACATAACGGATAAAGGGTTAGTTAGTATACAAAATCTATAAACAACTTACCAAACTCAACACCCAGAAAACAAATAATCCAGTGAAGAAATGGGCAGAAACATGAATAGGCACTTTTACAAAGAAGACATCCAGATGGTAAACAGGCACATGACAAGATGCTCGACATCACTCATCATCAGGGAAATACAAACCAAAAACACATTGAGATACCCCCTCACACTGGTCAGAGTGGCTAAAAGTAACAACTCAGGAAACAACAGATGTTGGTGAGGATGTGGAGAAAGGGGAACCCTCTTGCACTGTTGGTGGGAATACAAACTGGTGTAGCCACTCTGGAAAACAGTGTGGAGGTCCCTCAAAAAATCAAAATTAGATTTACCCTATGGCCCAGCAATAGCACTACTAGAAATTTATCCTAAAGGGCACACGGGTGCTGATTCGTAGGGGCACATGTACTCCAGTGGTTATAGTAGCATTTCAACAATAGCCAAATTATGGAAAGAGCTCAAATGTCCATCAACTGATGAATGGCTATATATACAGAGAATGGAATACTACTTGGTGATGGAAAAGAAGGATATCTGGCCATTTGCAACAACGTGGATGGATCTGGAGGGTATTATGCTAAGTGAAATAAGTCAGTCAGAGAAAAGCAGATATCATATGATGTCACTCATATGTGGAATTTCAGAAACTTAACAGAAGACCATAGTGGGAGGGAAGGAAAAATTAGATACAAAGAGAGAGGGAGAAAAATCATAAGAGACTCATAAACACAGAGAACAGACTGAGGGTTGACGGGAATAGGATATGGGGGAGTGGGGAAAATGGGTGATGGGCATTGAGGAGGACACTTGGGATAAGCACTGGGGTTGTATGTAAGTGATGAATCATCGGAATCTGCTCCTGAAGCCAAGACTATACGCATTGGCAATAAATTAAAAAAAAAGAAAGAAAGAAATTACACAAGGCTGGGGGAGAAAACACCTGAGTGTGTGTAAGCCATATTCCAGTAGATCAGATATTTTGTCTAAATTTCCTCTTTGAGAAAGAAAGTCTATAGGTCACTGGAGCAGAAGGCACCAAGCCTAGATTAGAATAATTTGCACAGACTGAAGATTCAGCCCTTTACTCTTGTGTGTTGGGAATCTTTGTGTGTTTTTTGGGGGGTGATGGTAGAGGGTGTGCTAGCCTTCCAGCTAAAAGAATTTAGAAATATGTGTCCCCTTTGGTGATGTCTGCCTTTAGGAGGTGACTGCACATTTCTAAGCAAAAATAAATAAATAAAATAAATAAATAAATATAAATATAATAATAAATAAATTAATAAAATAAAAAATAAAAATATGAGTGTACATGAAAAGTATGTGTTACCATATAAGGATCCATACCTGCTGTCATACAGGCTACATAAAAATTGATTTGGGGGAAATTTTCCCTTGGCTTAAATTTTGCCCTGATCTGATAGCAGAAAGAGGTTTAGAAATGGACTATCCAGGAATAAGGAGGAACTTTACAGTGGAGAGACCCAGCAGACAGCGCCTTAATCACGTGATCAAGACTCACAGCACCAACAATGGGACAAATCAATGTCTTTGGGCTCCCGACATGATGCACGGAGAATCCATAGTGTCTCTCCTGTGACAGTGCTGCCCCCAAATGCAAAACCTGGATGTCATTACGAGGAAGCAAGGAGCCAACCCAAACCGTGGGACAGCCCCCCAAATAGCCGGACGTGAAAGTCACTCAAGACGGCTGTGCTGCCAGGGGTTGAGCGGATCCAAGGACACTACGAAGACCCCACCAGTAAATACGACGTCTGCTCCTGCACAGATCCTTTTCCTATAAAGGATCCAAACCAAACCAGACCAGACCAAACCAAAGGGAAACCACTGGCCAGCTTGAACGGGGTTGGAGGTTTTGGTGGTGGTAACAAGTCAACATTAACGTCCTAATTCTGATGACTGTGCTGAGGTTTTGTGGCAGAATATCTTTGCTTCTAGAAATTCCACACGGAGCTAATTAGGGGCCTCAATGGTGCGGCCTCAAATGATTCGGAGGGATAAAAGGTTTTTATGCCCATTTCTCCTTTTTCTGCTTGAGAGTCTAAAGATTAAAAAAAAAAATGATTATGTTTGCTTGGATCGGGCAGCCTGCCGCTATGGCGTTTCCCCATCTTCCTTAGTTTTTAAGCAAAGGGGTTCTGTTTTGTGAGTTTTCATCCTGTGGTTGATAAGGTAACTTCCCTCGGTTTCAAGAGTCGCTCACACCGGCCTTTGTTCTCAGAGCCCAATTTGGACGACACAGTTTCTGGTTCCCCGTGAAAACGATGGGATGTGCAGAAGAAGTGTTCAAAGGGCCAGTGAGAAGGGTCAGTGCAGCAAGCACCACTCTGCACACAGGGGTTAAAAAGAGCAATCTGGACAGGGTGGGCCGAGAGGGAATCTGCCAGGGGGACCCTCACGACAGGGGCCATGCTGCCCGTGGTGCGGGGGGCTCTCTGTGGGCTTGGTTTCCACTGCACCCATACTAGCAGAAAGGACTTTCTCTACATAAGACACATCAAAAAGCATTTTTAAAAAGCAGACAGCAGGCCTCACTGGGCTCAAAGGCTCTGAGCAAATGGCAGGTAGGATTCCCACCAGTTCTGTCAGGGCCGCCTTGTGGTGGGGACCACTCTGGTTCTGCTTTCAATGGGCTTCTTGGAAGAGAAATTTGTCTTGGCTTAAGATTTATTTGGCCCGAGATGTAAAGTTTCAAGTGTGCACATGTTTTGTCTTATCCAGAACTGAATGAATGAATGAGTGAATGAATGAATGAGTGAGTGAATGAAAGAATGAATGAATGAAAACAAATCAACAGATGTTGTTAGGCATTGAGTTAGGCACCTCTTTGGAAAGCAACATAAATGAGTTTTCTTGGTAAAGGCAGGCTAAAAACGCATTTCAGACAGGCCCTCCTCCCCCCTCAGACACAGGCATCCTTCCACCCAAACAGGCACCTTCCCCCATTCAGATAGGTTCTTCTCCCTCAGACAGGTCCTGGCTGCTCTCACCCAGTCTCCCCACTCTGGCTGCCCTCCTCCCTCAGATCAGGCCCTACCCCCTCTGATCAAACTTTCCCACTCTGGCCTGGGCCTCTTCCCTCAGACCAGGCCATCCCATCTCTCACAGAGCTTCCCCACTCTGGCTGGCCTCCTCCTTCAAACCAGGCCTGCCCCCCTCTGACCGAGCCTACTCCCTTCAGTCCAGGCCCTCCCCGCTCTGGCCAGCCACAGGCAAGTGGACTCACTCCGGGCCAATCCCAGGTGGGCACTACGGGTGTGGTTGAGCCTCAGCTGGGTGATGTATTTGCAACAGTCCAGGAAGGCCTTCACGCAGGAGGCCTCGTGCTGGATGAACCGGGCCCTGCGCTCGCACGAGAACTTCATGGGGTTCTCCCGCATGCCATGTTCACAGCACTTGCGCAGCTGCTTTGGGTACTGACCCACTGTGGGGACACGACACCTGTCAGGGCCTCAGCCGGGACCTCAAAGCAGGAGGAGCTCAGGGCGGACCACGGGTAGGACGTCCCCAGGGCCGGGCCCTGCCCTCCTCCCTCCTGGGCTGGATCCCGGATGGGCAGGGTTTGGGGGGAGGTGGGGGGCCCCCACCTTTGTCCATCCTCTTCTCCATGAGCATCACTGAGCGGCGGCGCCGGGTAGCTGGTTTGGGGCACTCGGGATCTGAGTGGAGGGCACACGCGAACAAGATGGGTTAAGCGTCAACTGAGGGTCCCCGATGTCCTCCTCTTAGTAGCCGTGAGGGAGCCATGAGTTGTTGTTCCCATTTGACAGATGAGGAAACTGAGGCTCAGCAGGCAGTGATTCACTAGGTGGGGGCTGGGGCAGGACTTGAACCCAGGGCCCCCACCTGCTCTCAGCATGTGAGGACCTCAGAACAGTGCCCTCCACCTGCTCTCAGCATCTGGGGTGGAGGCCCCACCCCTCCCTGGCCCTCACCTGTCCTATCCGGGGTCTGCAGGTTTGTGTTGGTCTGGAAGGCCAGCCCTGCGTCCGTGAAGACGCCGGCATAGTCCTTCCCGCTGCCTGCGGTGCAGCCGATGTCAGCCTTCTCTACCACGTTCCAGATCTGCGGGAGGGCAGGGGTCACCAGGCTGACATGTCCGACCGCCCCTGCATTCTGGTCTCAGACCCCTCTCAGAGGTGTGTGCACAGCCTCCACCAACCACCCCCAGCGCGGACTTCTCCATCTAAGCTCCCACCCGCAGCCTTCACTTCCGCGCCAAGTCTGTGTCCGTCCCAGCCTCCGTCCCGCCCACGCCTAACCCCACTTCCGGTTCCCTTCTAAGCGCCACCCGCGCCTCAGCCCCACGCCACCCCTTTGCTTCCGCCACACCCCAGCGGTACGGGGCTCACCTTGCTTTGAGTTAACTTATTCTTCTTGTTCAGCACGAACACGCCCTTGTCCACCACCACGAGCCCCACTCGGGCCCCGTGGTCCCCCTCGATCTTGAGGGTCATCTGCTGGCCAGGTAGGTGAACCCTCTCTTCCTTCCTGCCACCTTTCACCACCAGCTGTTGGGGGGGGGGGGTGTGCACAGAGGTAGGAGTGAGGGGTCAGCCCTGCCAGGCTGGGTCTCCATCAGCAGTCAGCCCAGGGCAGTGTCCGTGCTGTGCTGGTCAGGAAGGGGCAACGGTGGAGACAGACAGACTGAAGGTGGAAAGGCCAGCAGGGAGGGAGATACTGAGGCTGAAACAGAGGTGGGGAGAGAAGGAGCTGGAAAAGGAGAAGATGGGCCTCGGTTGGGGAGCCCACCCAGAAGGCTGGAGAGAGGCAGAGACGGAGCGAGCACTGGCCAGGCGGGGGTGCCAAGATGGGTGCAGAGGAAGGCTCCGGAAGCTTACCTTGCCCACACAGGAGTCCTTGACATCCACCCACACGGAATCAGCCACCACCTCCCTCTGGCCATTGCTGTTAAGGCAGGTGTAGTAAACCACCAGGCGGAAGGAAGGAATGAAGTCCTCAGTGATGGTCAGGGGCAATGCGACCACATCCTGGCCGAGCTCACGCTTCTGTCGACCCACCTTCAACAGCTTCCCTTTGTTCATGACCTGGGGGAGACAGGTTGGCGTAAGGAAGAATCAGCAAGGTCGGGGCGCGGGGGTGGCCCTGGACTGGGGGTGCTGTAGAAGTAAGGAGGAGGGTCTGGGGATCCTAGGAGGGCACGGACCAGGTAGGTGTAGTAGTAGACATCCTTCTGCTTGGTGGTGGTGGGGTCAATTCGCAGGTGGATGTTCACATTGAGATCTTCCCCTGGCTTGAGCTCCACGCGAGGTACAGACAGATGGAGGTAGTTGCTGCAGCTGCCCATGATTTTGTAGGGTTGGGCGAGCATACTGCTTGTGGCCTGTCGTGACTCCAGGATACCGTCCTTCCTAGTGATTACCTGGGTGAGGAAAGGGGGATGAATTCTGGCCCCCCAAAGATGTCCACATCCTAATCCCTGGGACCTGGGAATACGGTACCTTCCCTGGCCAGAGGGACTGTGCAAATGGGATTAAGGGTCTGAGGATGGGGAGTCTGCTTTGGATTATCCAGGTGGGTCAGATGTAATCACAGGATCCTTATAATAATATACCTATGCAGATGGCCAGACTGCTGGTGCAGATAAGATCCCCTCTATGCAGATGAGAACACTCTATGTGAATGGCAGGATCCCCTGATACAATAAAAGGACCCCACTCCTCACGTGGCGGATGACTGTGGCAGAGGACAGATTCCCTCCATGCAAATCCAGTCCCCTATCGCCTGAGTGTAGGGCTACAGGTGGGCGAGGACTCACAGTGATGGGCAGGGGCACCGGTTTGTTGGGTGTGTTGATGATCAGCTTGGCCACGCCGTCGACCTGGGTCAAGGACCGTGCACTGGAGTCCTGGGTCTCCACAGGGACGTTGCGTGCTGGGGAGCCGTCGGGGTTCGTCACGAACACCTGCGGGTGCAGTGCAGGGGCAGGTTCAGGTAGACCCAGAGGCGTGGCTGATGCTCAGGGGAAGGGTGGGGGAGGCAGCCCCACCCCGGGTCTCACCATGAGGTCAAAGGGCATGCCTGGTTTGAAGAACTTGGACGTCTTGGTGAAGTGGATCTGGTAGGGGGAGGTCACGATGGGGATCCCGCTGCGCTCCGCCTCCACCATGTCGCTGCCTGAGGGGGCCAGCCGTGAGGGCAGGTTCCTGGGCCACCCCTCCGGGTTGGACCACACCTTACACTGGGCCTCCCTCAGACTGGGCCTCCTCCATCAGACTGGCTGGAACCTTCATTCTGTTCCTCCCCCATCAGACTGGGTCTCCTCTGTCAGACTGGATCCCACCTTCATGCTGGGCCTCCTGTGTTCAGACTTCCTCTGGCTTCCTCTGTCAGACTGTTGCCCACCTTCATTCTGGCCTCCCCACTAGGATGGGACCTCCTCTGTCAGACTGACTAGCAACCTCACTAGGCCTCTGTTTTCAGACTGGGCCTACTCTGTGAGACTGGATCCCAATTTCATTTTGGGCCTCCCTCCTGAGACTGGGCCTCCTCTATCAGACTGGATCCCACTTTTATTCTGGACCTCCCCCCTCAGACCAGGCCTCCTCTGTCAGACAGCTTCCCATCTTCATAGTGGGCCTCCCTCAGACCAGGTCTCCTCTGACAAACTGGCGGGCACCTTCATTCCTCACACTGTGCCTACCCTGTCACTGGCTCCCACCTTCAGACTTGGCCTCCTTTGTCAGACTGGATCCCACATTCATTCTGGACCTCCCCCCCTCAGAATGGGCCTCCTCTATTAGACTGTTTCCCATATTCATACTGGGCTTCCCCTCTCAGACTTGGCCTCACCCGACAGACTGCATCCCACCTTCATTCTGGCCTCCCCCCTTCAGACTGGGCCTCCTCTATCAGACTGGATTCCACCTTCATTCTGGGCTCCCCCCTCACTGGGCCTCCTCTGTCAGACAGGATCACACCTTCATTCTGACCTCCCCTCTCAGACTGGGCTTCTGTCAGACTGGATCCCACTTTCATTCTGAGGCTCCCTCCCGCCTCAGACTGGGCCTCCTCTATCAGACTGCATCCCACATTCATACTGGGCCTCCCCCCTCAGACTGCACCTCCCCTATCAGACTTGATCCCACCTTCATTCTGGCCTCTCCCTCAGACTGGGCCTACTCTATCACACTGGATCCCACATTCATACTGGGCCTCCCCCCTCAGACTGGGCCACCCACGTGAGACTGGATCCCACCTTCATTCTGGCCTGCCCCCCCACTGGGCCTCCTGTATCAGACTGGATCCCACTTTCATTCTGGACCTCCCCCCTCAGACTGTGCCTCCCATGTCAGACTGGATCCCAGCTTCATTCTGGCTTCCCCCCATGAGAATGGGCCTCCTCTATCAGACTGGATCCTACATTCATACTGGGCCTCCCCCCCCAGACTGGGACTCCTGTATCAGACTGGATCCCACCTTCATTCTGGGCTCCCGCTCACTGGGCCTCCTCTGTCAGACTGGATCCCACCTTCATACTGGCCTCCCCCATCAGACTGGGCTTCTCTATCAGACTGGATCCCACCTTCATTCTGGCCTCACCCCATCAGATTGGGCCTCCGCTATCAGACTGGATCCCATATCCATACTGGGCCTCCCCCCTCAGACTGGGCCTCCTCTACAGACTGGATCTGTCTTTCATTCTGGACCTCCCTTCCTCAAATTGGGCCACCTCTATCAGAATGGATCCCA
>NW_026057853.1:0-13252 GCF_023721935.1 Panthera uncia
GATAAGACCTTCAAGCTTGTCACTGCCTTGAACCACGCTCAGCTCAGGAGTTCCGGCTCTTGCCAGGCCTCTGTGAAATCACTCCTGAGATTTCATGAGATTAGGACTTAGGTCTTGAGACATCTGGTCCAGCATCATGTGAGATGTGTAATAGTGGAAGCCAGGCTGTGTTTTTAGGAGAAGCAGGTGTGTTCCCACCTATCCTGAGTCCGGAAAAGGCCTTCCAAACCTTTAACGGCCATGAATGAGGCTCGGCTCAGGAGTTCCCACTCTCGCCAAGCGCCAGCGTGATGCCTCCCAAGATCTCTGGAGATTTGGCCCCGGGTCATGAGAGTTGTGTATTAGTGGAAGCCAGGCTGTGTTTCAGGGGGAGCAGGTGTGCTCCCACCTGTCCTGATTCCAGAGAAGGCCTTTCAAGCCTGTCGCTGAAGGATGCTCTTCCCAGGAGTTCCAGCTCTTCCCAGGGGCCCATGTAATAGCCCCTGGGATCTCCTGGGATTTGGCCTTAGATCTTGCAATATTTGTCCCCAGTCACAGTAGGTGTGCTATAGTGGAAGCCAAACTATGTCAGGGAGAGCAGGTGTGTTCCCATCTGTCCCAAGTTCGGAAAAAGGTAATCCAAGGTTGTCCCCCTGCCATGAAGGAGGCTCGACCTGGGAATTCTGGCTCCTGCCCGGTGCCTTCAAGATTGCAGCCTTAGATCTCAGGAGATTTGGCCTTAGATCTTGTGAGATTTGCCATGGGGTCACTTGAGATGTGTACAAATGGAAAACAGTCTTGTGTTTTAGGGGGAACAAGTGTGTTCCCACCTATCACAAATCCAGAAAAGGGATTCTGGACCTGACTTGCCTCCATGAATGTGGCTTGGCTCCGAAGTTCTGGCTCCATCTGAGTGCCCTTGAGTTGGCATCAGGTATGTGAGATTTGGCCTAAGGTATTGCATTCTGTGGTCCCGGGTCCCACAAGGTGTGTAATCATGGAAGCCAAACTGCATTTCAGGGGTAACAGGTGTGTTCCCACTATCGCAACTCTGGAAACGGCAATCCAACTCTGTCTCACTGCCATGAAGGAAGGAGGCTCAGCTTGGGAGTTCTGGCTCCTGCCCAGTGCCCACAAGATAGCGTCTCAGATCTTGTGAGATTTGGCCTTAGATCTCCCAAGATTTGACCCCAGGTCACTGGAGGTGTGTAATAGTGGAAGCCAGGCTGTGTTTCAGTGGAAGGAGGTGTGTTCCCACCCATCCCAACTCTGGAAAAGGGATTCCAGGCCTCTCCTGCCACCATGAATGAGGCTGACTGATGAATTCTGGCTCTTGCCTGGCATCTGTGAAACAGTGCCTGAGATCTCGTGACATTTGGCTTAGGTCTTGTGAGAATTAGATCCAGGTTACGTGAGGTGTGCAATAGTGGAAGGCAGGCTGTGTTTCAAGGCGAGTAGGTTTGTCCTCATTTGTCCTGAGTCCGGAAAATGGCTTCCAGGCCTGTGTTGCAGCCATGAAAGAGGCTCAGTTTGGGAGTCCCAGCTCTGCTGGGGGACAGCCACATGATGCCATATATCTTATGAGATGTGGCCTAGATCTAGTGAGATTTGGTCCCAGGTCACTTGAGGTGTGTAATATAGGAAAGCAGGCTGCGTGTCAGGGGAAGCATGTGCAATCTTACCTGTCCCTAGTCTGGAAAAGGTACCCTTGGCTTGTCTTGCCAACGTGACAATGCTTGGGAGTTCTGGCTCTTGTCTAGGCCAGCAAAATGGTGCCTGAGGCCTCAAAAGGTTTGGCCCCAGGTCACACTGTGTCAGTCAGAAGAGCACGCCATGCTTGCACTATTGATCATAGTCAGTGTTGTGAGTTCAAGCCCCATGTTGACTGTATAGAGTATGAAAAATGAATGGATGGGTGGTGACAGTTGTGTTCTGGTGTGTGTGTTTGCATTCATCAGGTGTAGAGGAGGAAGAGTGTTCCCTCTACTCCCTTTCTGAGTGGTTGGCTGAGATTCTGGTCCCAAAAAGACAGTTCAAGGAGAGAGAAACAGTTGATTGACATGTGCAGTGCAGTGCACCTCAGGTGGAAGAAACCCGAACCAGAAGAAACTGAGAACCTCAGCCTTGAATTCCCATTTCTAGCGAATATTCCACAAAGAATGATCATGTTTGTGGAGAAATGATAGGAGAAAGCAAAGAAGTTTTGGGCTTCTGAGCTCAGCAAACTGTGGGAAGGTCAATTGATGGGAGGAAACTAACAGAGTAAGGTTTTGTTTGCAGGTTCCTCTGGTGCCCACTCTGGATGGATGATGATGTCTTCTTTTCCTCCTACTCCCTGGGGAGGAAGCATGGCTTTCCTAGGGAATTTTAGTTCTTATTTTCAGGTCAGGAAGAAAAGGGAGAGACAGTGTCCTACTTAGGGCTCCTGCTTCTTCAGTACCTTGCATTCAAAATAATCCATGTGCAGAAGTGGTATATTTGGAGTCTACAAAACCTGGTCTTTCCCTAGTCTGCAAAAAGCTCAGGGGCTTCTGGCTGATTTAGTCCATAAAGCACATGCCTGTTGAGCTCAGAGTTGTGAGTGCAAGCTCCACATTGGGTGTAGAGATTACTTAAAAATGAATATATTGGGGTGGGGAACAAAAACAAAAGACCCCCAAAATACCATGGCCCCTGGCAGTATGCTTCTGTAACTCAGATCCCATGAAAAGTACTTTCTATGGTGGCAGAAGGACAGGTACAAGACCCCAACCCCAACCTCAACTCCATAGCCAGTGTCTTTGTTGACCAAAGGACCAAATGACCTGCATCTGACCTGCATCCAGAAGCAGTTTTGAAACATTCTCAGTCAAGGAATGACTTTGGTCTGCTGGTTGGGAAAAAAAAGTGCCTTGCTGTTTATTTCACTCCTAGGTGAGCCGATGAATAGTAAGCAGTAGCTCTCTTCAGGGGAGGGGTCACCACAAGATCCAAGACACACAAGAGCTCTGCTGAGCATGAGATCTGTAAGGCCTGAGGGATACAGGCTGTCCTGTGACTTCTTTCCCAAGGAAAAAAGTGGCAACGCTAGCAGTTTTTGTTGCCAGATGAGGCCAAGTGTTTTTCCATGGCATCTGCTGATGATGCTGGGACTTCTGTCATCAGAGAGGGTACTCTTTTACTACCAGTTAAGCTTTTAATAAAGGGGGAAGGGGACTTAGTAGTATGTGAAAACTCATTTGATCGGTCCATTCGTCTTAATGGCTTATGGTGGGAAACAAGGGTGCCCTACAAAGGAGTAGAGCACTGATCCATGCAAATAAATGAGTGATCCCTGAAAACATGAGGCTAAGTGAAAGGAGCCAGACATCCAAAGTAACATAATACCTTGTGATTCCATGGAGAGGAAAAGGCCAGCCAGAAGAGTCCAATCTTAGTGCAAGCAGATCAGTGGGTGGGGGAAGAGAAGTAGAGAGAGAGCCAGGGTGAGGTGGGGGACTGACCGGGAAAGGGGGGAGGGGTGTTTCTTTCTTTTTGATGTGATGGAAATATTTTGGAATGAGTGGTGAGGGTTGCATAACTTTGTGAGTAGACTGAAAAGCCCACTGAATTGTATACTTTTACATTTATTTATTTATTTAGTTAGTTTATTTTGAGAAAGAGAGAGAAGGGAAGGGGCAGAGAGAGAGAAAGAGAGAGAGGATCACAAGCAGGCCCCACACTGTTAGCACAGAGCCCAACATGGGGCTCAAACTCAAGAACACTGAGATCATGACCTGAGCTGAAACCAAGAGTTGGACACTTCAGCGAACTGAGCAACCCAGGTGCCCCCAAACTGTACACTTTTAAAAGGATGGCAATTTTGGCATTTTAATTGTATCTCCACCTTAAATATGTGTGACCAAAAAATATAGTAGATGAAGGTAGGTAGGTAGGCAAGCAGGCAGGGAGTTGACCTATTTTCCTTCCTCCATCCCTCTCTTCTTCTCTTCCTTCCTTCCTCCCTTCCTTCCTCTCTCCATCCCTCCTTCCTTCCCTTCCCTTCCCTTCCCTTCAACTTTAAAGGGAAAGGAAGGGAGGGGGAGAGGGAGAGAGAGGGAGTTCATGACACTGGGCATGGGTATTATTCTGAGTGCTTTTAGTGGATCCCCAAACTAATAACCTCTGTGGAGATAAAGATTACCCCACATGAGAACAGGAATTACTTATTGACAGCAAGAAAGTGGGCGGCTACCACCACCTGAGTCTGGCAGAGCCTCAAATCAAAGGCAGGCAGAAGAGTGGGAAAGCTCCATGGTGGCAAAAGGGGAAGATACAAGGAGTGATTGTTGGGGTGGGGGAGGAGAACTGGGGCTGACTAGAAGAGGGCTGTCCTACCTAATCGGTGAGGGAGGAGCATAGCTGCCTTCCCCTCTTGGTCCCAGGTTAGGCACAAGGAATGAGGGAAGCTGTCCTTCCAGTCCTAACCCTTTCTGTTTGGGTCCCTTGACTGCAGAGATTGTGTTTTGAATTGTCCTTCTTTTGTCCTCTTTTCACCACCTTTCTCAAAAAGAGAAACATGATTTCAGTCTGTGGGTCCACCCATCTAGTTCTCTGTATCTAGCTAGATGAAGAACAATAGCGACGAGTTTACATGTTTCCATTTGTATCCCCGTGTTAACATTCTCAAAGTTATGTGACCCACAGTTTTAGGTTTGTTGAATTTGTTTAAGGTGCTTAGAGAATAACACAGGTTAATATTTCCAAATGATCCTAAAAGATCACTCTCTCTCTCTCTCTCTCTCTCTCTCACGAAAAAAATACTAACTACAGCTATTCCTACATCCATCCACTTCTGAACTGCCTCCTCAAACTCATTCTCACCACCCCACTTCCATCCATGCAGGCCAACTCCCAACCCCTCCTTGTCCCCTCCCTGCCCCGGCTTCCCCGCCTTAGTCCTGCTCCTGCCCTGCCCCATCCTGTCTCCAGGGTCCCTCTCAGCCATCTCCCATGCCCCACTCCTACTGTCACCTCCCTCCGATTCCCAACTCTCCCTAACAATGGCTTGATCCAGCCTACCCGCCACTGGGTCAACCTCGTTGGGTGTTATAAAGTCGACCACCGGGCAAGGGACATTCGATCAAGCCGCTCTATGGTGGTTGCGTGAGGGTGTCGGTGTGTGACTAATACGCGATCGCAGTGCGGCTTGTCTTTCCATCGTACCTCCTCATCCGCATGGTCAGTAGCGTTTCTGTGCTCGGGGCGGCGGAAGGCGCGCAGTCAGCCAAAGTCCTTGGGGATCTTTCTCCTACCCTCCCTGGAACAGGGACATCTGCAAGGCTAGGGGACTGGCTCCTCCTGCACGTGCCTTCAGACCCAGGCTGCGCCCATTCCAGACCGACTTTGACAGTCAGGCAGGGCCGACTTTGACATTTCATTGGAGGCACCCTGACACCACCAACCCCAAAGGCCCAGGACACGGAATGGTGGGAGCAGTTCCGGTCAGATTTGGAAGTGTCCGCCGATGGAGACCCCGATCTTCCTGTGTCCTCTTCATTCAACTAGACACTGTTTGGGGATGGTCAGTGTTTTGCCACCATGCAACTTCCACCGCCACTGCTACAACAAAGAAGCATAAGTCAAGAATAGTAATAAAAACAACCAGAATGATAAAATTAGAATTGTTCACATCTTTGTTTTTTCTATAGGCATGTTCGTTTTGGATGTTGTAGGATTTGTACAGAAATCGAAGCAACCCACGAGGCCATGTTCTGTGACCCAGACGAACACGACTCAGGGCAAGCCGATGCGTGGCAAAGAGCAATAGTCAGTTGGACAAGGGATGGCCGGGGTTGGCTTGGGGATCAAGTCCTCCATCCTCAGAGGCTCGGACAGGGCTGCTGCATGATGAGGGGACCAAAACGGACTGGGGCAGAAGGGGTGGGAGGTGACTCGGTCCATGGAAGCAACGACAGGACTCGAGGAGGGAGAAGACCACGGGAACAAGGGACAGATGTGAGTTCGGTGGGGGGGGGGGTGTCACACCAGGGCACAGGTCACAGCTCAACATCAGACCCCAGGACTTGGGCAGCCGACCATGCCGAGGTCCAGCCTGCAGGTCGACCTCAGGCTCTCCGGGACTTAAGTGGTCAGTCGCACTGGGGTCCTGGGCAGCTGGTCATCCACAGACTCCCAGGACTTTGGGCAGCCGGTTGCCTCAGGCCCCGGGAAACCCCGTTCGCTCCTCAGCCAAGCACATACATCAAATTTCTGAACCTCCAGTTTCTCTGGTACTGAACAGGATTACCCTGGCAACAACACATCATCAGTAGGGTAAAACTAACCTGTCTCACCAGGATCTAAACCTAGCTCACGTTCCCTATTAGCAGGTAAACAATCCAAGGCTTGGTGAATTCTGCTTCATGGTGATAGGGAGAGCCTAAATCAAAGGATCAAAAAGCGAGTTGCTATAAACACTTGGCTGCCACAAGCCAATTATCCCTGTGGTAACTTTTCTGACACCTCCTGTTTAAAACCCAAAGGGTCAGAAGGATCATGAAGCTGTGCTTTCATGGTCTTTATGCGTAAAAATCAAGATCAAGTGAGCTTTTGCCCTTCTGCTCCATGGGAGGTTTCTGTCCTCCCTGAATTCCCCTTAGGACACTTGCATTACTGTTTGACAGGTGTACCACCCCAAACTCCCCACCTCATACTGTGCCCAGAGCCTGTCTTACCCAGCCATTGCGGCCAGGTACTTGGCACCAGAAGTGAGAGCCCCTTGGGGGTTTCCCCCCCCCCCCCCCCCCCGCCTCACCTGGTCAGTGAAAAAATTATAAAAGTAGTGGTATTTCACCAGCAGTCCGCAAAGCTGGTGGATCCTGCCTCCCTCAAGGGGACAGGGGAATGCCGAGGGCCTCCTACTTATTCTACACCTCTCATGTCTCTTCACACAGACAGACTAGAGTCAAGCTCAACAGGGTCTTCTTTCTCCACTGATTCCACCAAGCTGGTTCCCTTGGCTGTGGTTTTACTGGAAAGTGGGTAGGGACAGCAGGAATCTTGTTCATCCATTCATGTACATCACTAATTAAATGAGGAGGCATCTGGCTACCTTAAGAGAGTCCTAGTTACTCCCTTCCTTTACCCATGCGTCATTGAATTTCTTCACTTTGATGTTCAAAGCATTGGGCAGAAATCACATTGCCTTAACACCCACCAAGGGCCTTCTCGATGCTTTCTTTTAATTAAACAGTTGGATTCCCCTGGTATCCGCCAGTTCTAAGTCTGCTGCTAGGCCGGAGGTTCAATGAGGCAGCCACACAAAACCGAGGCACAGGGGCAACAGGCAGGGTGGGCAGGCCTTGAACCCCGGGAAGAGAGGGGAGTCAGTCCCCGCCCATGCCAGGCTTCCCAGGTGAGGCAGTGACACTCCCTGCAGCTGGGGCGCTGGCCCCCTAGGGGCCCAGATCCATGGGCCCACTGGCACCGAGGGGAGCCCCACCCTCACCTCCACACTCCACCCGCAGAAGGGAGCGGGGAGAGAAGAGCAGAGGCAGCCATGGGCGTGGGGTGGAGGAGGGTCCTGGCAGGGGTGCCCCTGATGTGTGTGAGGGTGACATTGTCTTGTCTAGCCATGTGCCTGACCAGCGCTGCTTCACACCCCAGCCCAAAAAGACCCAGCCCTTATTCCAAAGTTAAGGATCCAACTTTCCAACTTCCCTTACCTACATTGTTCCAGTATGACAGAGGTTGTTCACCTTTGGGAACTGCTGCAGATATGGGTGCAGCCTGGCTTGAGATTTTACACCCTCTCCCCCAGATTTTCAAGGGCCAGTGATAGCTCATCCATGCCAGCCAGAACCGTGATGCTTTCCAAGGTCCAGGTCCTTCTGTCCAGGGTAACCCATTCCAGAGCACCCTTCACTTCACAAAGAAAAAAGAGCTCTCCCCAGAGCTCCTGCTGGCTTCTCCTGGATGGGTTGTATTACTGCACTGGTCACCTCATGATGCCCATCTCCACCAATCTGGATTGGGGGAATCTGAACTGGACTCCGACTCCCTTTCCACTGGCTGAGGGCAAGGGATGCCATCAGCCATCGCTTCTGAATGGCACTTGCACATCTCTCAGGACCGATTGACCTATGTTCAAACTGCTGTTCACATGGAACCCTTCTCCACTTCAGCTTTCAACGTTCTCCTTTGAATATTTGCTACTATCACCAAGATCTGCACTTGTGGTGGCTCCACCTGGGGCTCCACTGGAGCTCCCTAGGCTTCAAGGCTCACCACAGCAGCCCTCCTACTTGTTGTAGCATAGCATCCTTGGGGTGGGGGGTGGGGGAGGCATTGCCCCCCCAAAAAGGGAAACCACCACACACACACCCACTGCTCCCATCCCTCTCGCATTACTGACTGCCAGCAATGGCCGGGTATGGGCCCGAGCTCCAGTGCCATTCACTTTCAAGGTTAGTTGATTGGCAGGTGAGTTGTTACACACTCCTTAGAGAATTCAGACTTCCATGGCCACTGTCCTGCTGTCTATATCAACCAACCCCTTTTCTGGGGTCTGATGCACTTCGGCACCAGTGCCTTAACCCTGAGTTTGGTTCATCCCGCAGCACGAGTTCTGCTTACCAAAAGTATTCCTAGGCATTCACATTCCCTGCCTAGCTCCGCGCCAGTGAGCCAGGTTTCTTATCCATTTAATGTTTGAGAATAGGTTGAGATCCTTTCAGCCCCAAGACCTCTAATCATTCACTTTACCAGATAAAACTGTGTGGGTTCAAGTGCAAGAGTGCCAGCTATCCTGAGGGAAATTTCAGAGGGAACCAGCTACTAGATGGTTTGGTTAGTCTTTCCCCTCTATACCCAGGTTGGACAACCAATTTGCATGTCAGGACCTCTAGGGACCTCCACCAGAGTGTCCTCTGGCTTCAACCTCCCCAAGCATAGTTCATCATCTTTCAGGTACTAACACGTGCACTCTTGCTCCACCTCCTAGGCGCCACAGGTGAGATGGGCAGTGGTGTGCCCTCCACCAACAGAAAGGCCTCCAGATTCCACCTTGGCCTACAAGCAGTGCCTGCCTTCACCTTCATTTGCCAGGACAACTTTCCTATGAGCCCTTGACTTGTGCATGAGCCCCTGATTCTTGAACTCTCTTCAAAGCTCTTTGCAACTTTCCTTTGTGGTACTTGTTGACTCAGTCTCCAGCCTTAGATGCCATTTACCACCCACTTTTGGCTGCATTCCCAAGCAGTGACTCCAAGAAGACCTGGCCAGTGTGTGCCCCAGTGCTCCAGGGCCACTATCAGGCCACCTTCAGAAGAACTTGGGCCCACCACAAGCAGCAACCAAGAATGGGTCTTCAATAAACATTTCCTGTCCCACCATGTGGGAATTTGGTGCTGAGTTCTTCCCTGTTCACTCCTGATTGCTGAAGGAATCCTAGTTAGTTTCTTTTCATCCCCTAATACTTTTTTTGAATATTTATTTATTTATTTTTGAGAGACAGAGACAGAGTATGAGCAGGGGAGGGGCAGAGAGAGAGGGAGACACAGAATTCCAAGCAGGATCCAGGCTCCCGAGCTGTCAGCACAGAGCCCCGCAAAGGGCTCGGACTCACAAACCTGGAGATCATGACCTGAGCTGAAGTTAGATGCTTAACTGACTGAGCCACCCAGGCGTCCCCCCCCCCTCCACTAATATTCTTAAATTCAGCAGTCCTCACTTTTGATCTGAAGTTGTCTACTGCAGTGGGAGGAGCCCGGTGAGGCGGAGAGAGACACGTGGTCTGGCAGGACCTCCAGCATGGAAAAAGGCCTTGGTGGACACACCCCAGATCTCAGCCCCCACCCAACCACCCCCACCGGAGGGAGGGAAGGGCACTTGGTAGGGAGGAAGGCAGCAGGAGGTCTGGAGCAGGGGCTAGAGGCACAGGTGGGGGTGGGGGGCGGTGGGAATCAGCACACGGTGGAGGAGGAGGTGGCCACCATTGTCTGCACTTAGGAGGACTGGGGGCCTGACAGCCAAGATGACCCTCCCGGCCTGCGGAGGACCCAAGAACGAACCCGCCGCTAGGGCGGACAGCCAGTGGGCAGGGCGGGACGGGGCTCACACGCGTGGGCAGGCACCTGCAGGATGAGCCCTTTGGGGGAAGCCCCCAGCCAGGAGGGTTGAACCATTTCCATAATAGCAAAAGCTGGAAATATTCAAATATCCATTAAAATTATTGGATAAGTTTGGTTATATTTAAATTACGAACTAATGAATAGTAAAAGTAAATCAATTAATATTAAGAAAGGGTGCTGGATTTTGCCAAAGGCCTTTTCTGCATCTATTGACAGGATCATATGGTTCTTATCTTTTCTTTTATTAATGTGGTGTATCACATTGATTGATTTGCGAATGTTGAACCAGCCCTGCATCCCAAGAATGAATCCCACTTGATCATGGTGAATAATTCTTTTTATATGTTGTTGAATTCGATTTGCTAGTATCTTATTGAGAATTTTTGCATCCATATTCATCAGGGATATTGGCCTGGAGTTCTCGTTTTTTACTGGGTCTCTGTCTGGTTTAAGAATCAAAGTAATACTGGCTTCATAGAATGAGTCTGGAAGTTTTCCCTCCCTTTCTATTTCTTGGAATAGCTTGAGAAGGATAGGTACTATCTCTGCTTTAAACATCTGGTAGAACTCCCCTGGGAAGACATCTGGTCCTGGACTCTTATTTGTTGGGAGATTTTTGATAACCGATTCAATTTCTTCGCTGGTTATGGGTCTGTTCAAGCTATTTCCTCCTGAGTTTTGGAAGAGTGTGGGTGTTTAGGAATTTGTCCATTTCTTCCAGGTTGTCCAATTTGTTGGCATATAATTTTTCATAGTATTCCCTGATAATTGTTTATATCTCCGAGGGATTGGTTGTAATAATTCCATTTTGATTCATGATTTTATCTATTTGGGTCATCTCCCTATTCTTTTTGAGAAGCCTGGCTAGAGGTTTATCAATTTTGTTTATTTTTTCAAAAAACCAATTCTTGGTTTCGTTGATCTGCTCTACAGTTTTTTTAGATTCTATACTGTTTATTTCTGCTCTGATCTTATTATTTCTCTTCGTAAATCAATTAATATATCAACATGGATGAATCTTTGAAACGAGTTTCTAACACAGAATAAAAATTACATCACAAAAGGATAATTATTATATGATGCTACTTACATAAAAGGTCAAAAAAGAAAAAGCCAATATATTATTTAGGAACATGCATACATATAGAAATCTCTAATGAAAGTAAGGGAATATCATCGGATTAAGGTACACAGAAGAATTACAACGTTCTATTTATGAAATTGTGTGATGAGGACATGAGTACTTGTTTTACCATTATTCTTTAAACTACTTATATAATCTAGGAACCTTTCTTTATGTAAATATTTCTCAATAAGGATGGTTCCATATATCAAAATAAATTTCAAATGACATTTAAATATAAAATTTGATGTCAAATACCTCAAAAACAAAATCTAAATATTTTCATATGATCCTGAGATGGAGAAAACGTTTATAAACTGTTATGAACTGAATTGTCCCCTCCCATTTATGTTAAATACCTGGCCCCCAATACCTCAGAATGTGACTCTATTTGCAGATAGGCCTTTAAAGAGGTGAACAAGTTAAAACAAGGCTGTTCAATTGTGTCCTAAATCCAACATGACCTATGTCTTTATAAGCAGAGGAAATTTGGACACAAAAGAAACACCAGGGATGTGTATACAGAGGAAAGAACATGTGAGGACACAGTGAGAAGGTGGCTACCTGCAGGCCAAGGAGAGAGGCCTCAGGAAAAACCAACCTGACACCCTGATCTTGGACTTCCAGCCTCTAGAACTGCGAGAAAATAAATTTTTGCTAAGCCCTCCATTCTGTGGTATTTTATTATGGCAGCTCTAGTAAAATATATAGATAGGTATTATCCTGAACACTGAAGTACATAGAGAAAGTTTAATGGATTTCACTATGCATGTTTTAAAACACTTTTTTTTTTGGGAATATATGAAGTTTATTGTCAAATTGGTTTCCATACAACACCCAGTGCTCATCCCAACAGGTGCCCTCCTCAATACCCACCACCCACCCTCCCCTCCATCCCAGCCCCCATCAACCCTCAGTTTGTTCTCAGTTTTTAAGAGTCTCTTATGCTTTGGCTCTCTTCCGCTCTAACCTCTTTTTTTGTTTGTTTGTTTGTTTGTTTGTTTGTTTTTTGTTGTTGTTTTTTTTTTTTTGTTTTTTTAATATATGAAATTTACTGTCAAATTGGTTTCCATACAACACCCAGTGCTCATCCCAAAAGGTGCCCTCCTCAATACCCATCACCCACCCTGCCCTCCCTCCCACCCTGCCCTCCCTCCCACCCCCCATCAACCCTCAGTTTGTTCTCAGTTTTTAACAGTCTCTTATGCTTTGGCTCTCTCCCACTCTAACCTCTTTTTTTTTTTTCCTTCCCCTCCCCCATGGGTTTCTGTTATGTTTCTCAGGATCCACATAAGAGTGAAACCATATGGTATCTGTCTTTCTCTGTATGGCTTATTTCACTTAGCATCACACTCTCCAGTTCCATCCATGTTGCTACAAAAGGCCATATTTCATTTTTTCTCATTGCCACGTAGTATTCCATTGTGTATATAAACCACAATTTCTTTATCCATTCATCAGTTGATGGACATTTAGGCTCTTTCCATAATTTGGCTATTGTTGAGAGTGCCGCTATAAACATTGGGGTACAGGTGCCCCTATGCATCAGTACTCCTGTATCCCTTGGATAAATTCCTAGCAGTGCTATTGCTGGGTCATAGGGTAGGTCTATTTTTAATTTTCTGAGCAACCTCCACACTGCTTTCCAGAGCGGCTGCACCAATTTGCATTCCCACCAACAGTGCAAGAGGGTTCCTGTTTCTCCACATCCTCTCCAGCATCTATAGTCTCCTGATTTCTTCATTTTGGCCACTCTGACTGGCGTGAGGTGGTATCTGAGTGTGGTTTTGATTTGTATTTCCCTGATAAGGAGCGACGTTGAACATCTTTTCATGTGCCTGTTGGCCATCCGGATGTCTTCTTTAGAGAAGTGTCTATTCATGTTTTCTGCCCATTTCTTCACTGGGTTATTTGTTTTTCGGGTGTGGAGTTTGATGAGCTCTTTATAGATTTTGGATACCAGCCCTTTGTCCGATGTGTCATTTGCAAATATCTTTTCCCATTCCGTTGGTTGCCTTTTAGTTTTGTTGGTTGTTTCCTTTGCTGTGCAGAAGCTTTT
>NW_026057853.1:13652-25000 GCF_023721935.1 Panthera uncia
GATATCGTGCCAAGCCTTTCTGGCCTGCCAAGTTTCAAAGGAGAGATCAGTCACGAGTCTTATAGGTCTCCCTTTATATGTGAGGGCACGTTTATCCCTTGCTGCTTTCAGAATTTTCTCTTTATCCTTGTATTTTGCCAGTTTCACTATGATATGTTGTGTAGAAGATCGATTCAAGTTACGTCTGAAGGGAGTTCTCTGTGCCTCTTGGATTTCAATGCCTTTTTCCTTCCCCAGTTCAGGGAAGTTCTCAGCTATAATTTGTTCAAGTACCCCTTCAGCACCTTTCCCTCTCTCTTCCTCCTCTGGGATACCAATTATGCGTATATTATTTTTTTTTTAGTGTATCACTTAGTTCTCTAATTTTCCCCTCATACTCCTGGATTTTTTTATCTCTCTTTCTTTCAGCTTCTTCTTTCTCCATAACTTTATCTTCTAGTTCACCTATTCTCTCCTCTGCCTCTTCAAGCCGAGCCATTGTGGTTTCCATTTTGTTTTGCATTTCGTTTAAAGCATTTTTCAACTCCTCGTGACTGTTCCTTAGTCCCTCGATCTTTATGGCAAGAGATTCTCTGCTGTCCTGTATACTGTTTTCAAGCCCAGCGATTAATTTTATGACTATTATTCTAAATTCACTTTCTGTTATATTATTTAAATCCTTTTTGATCAGTTCATTAGCTGTTGTTATTTCCTGGAGATTCTTCTGAGGGGAATTCTTCCGTTTGGTCATTTTGGAGAGTCCCTGGCGTGGTGAGGACCTGCAGTGCACTTCCCCTGTGCTGTGGTGTATAACTGGAGTTAGTGGGCGGGGCCGCAGTCCGACCCGATGTCTGCCCCCAGCCCACTGCTGGGGCCACAGTCAGACTGGTGTGTGCCTTCTCTTCCCCTCTCCTAGGGGCGGGATTCACTGTGGGGTGGCGTGTCCCGTCTGGGCTACTTGCACACTGCCAGGCTTGTGTTGCTGGGGATCTGGCGTATTAGCTGGGGTGGGTAGGCAAGGTGCACGGGGGCTGGAGGGGCAGGCTTAGCTCGCTTCTCCTTAGGTGATCCACTTCAGGAGGAGCCCTGTGGCAGCGGGAGGGAGTCAGATCCGCGGCCGGAGGTTTGGTTCCGCAGAAGCACAGAGTTGGGTGTTTGCGCGGAGCGAGCAAGTTCCCTGGCAGGAACTGGTTCCCTTTGGGATTTTGGCTGGGGGATGGGCGGGGGAGATGGCGCTGGCGCCTTTGTTCCCCGCCAAGCTGAGCTCTGCCGTCCGGGGGCTCAGCAGCTCTCCCTCCCTTTGTCCTCCAGCCTTCCCGCTTTCCGAGCAGAGCTGTTAACTTATGACCTCCCAGACGCTAAGTCGCGCTTGCTGTCGGAACACAGTCTGTCCAGCCCCTCCGCTTTTGCCAGCCAGACTCGGGGGCTCTGCTTGGCTGGTGAGCCGCCCCTCCACCCCGGCTCCCTCCCGCCAGTCCGTGGAGCGCGCACCGCCTCGCCGCCCTTCCTACCCTCTTCCGTGGGCCTCTAGTCTGCGCTTGACTCCTGAGACTCCCTTCTGCTAATCCTCTGGCGGTTTTCTGGGTTCTTTAGGCAGGTGTAGGTGGAATCTAAGTGATCGGCCGGACGCGCTGTGAGCCCCGCGTCCTCCTACGCTGCCATCTTCTGGAACCTCTCTTTTTTTCAGAATGCAACTGATTTCTGTACATTGATTTTGTATCCTGCAACTTTGCTAAATTCATGTATCAGTTCTAGCAGACTTCTGGTGGAGTCTGTTGGATTTTCCATGTATAATATCATGTCATCTGCAAAAAGCGAAAGCTTGACTTCATCTTTGCCAATTTTGATGCCTTTGATTTCCTTTTGTTGTCTGGCTGCTGATGCTAGAACTTCCAACACTATGTTAAACCACAGCGGTGACAGTGGGCATCCCTGTCGTGTTCCTGATCTCAGGGAAAAGCTCTCAGCTTTTCCCCATTGAGGATGATGTTAGCTGTGGGCTTTTCATAAATGGCTTTTATGATCTTTAAGTATGTTCCTTCTATCCCGACTTTCTTGAGGGTTTTTATTAGGAAACATTGCTGAATTTTGTCAAATGCCTTTTCTGCATCAATTGACAGGATCATATGGTTCTTATCTTTTCTTTTATTAATGTGATGTATCACGTTGATTGATTTGCGAATGTTGAACCAGCCCTGCATCCTAGGAATGAATCCCACTTGATCATGGTGAATAATTCTTATATGCTGTTGAATTCGATTTGCTAGTATCTTATTGAGAATTTTTGCATCCATATTCATCAGGGATATCGGCCTGGAGTTCTCGTTTTTTACTGGGTCTCTGTCTGGCTTAGGAATCAAAGTAATACTGGCTTCATAGAATGAGTCTGGAAGTTTTCCTTCCCTTTCTATTTTTCGGAATAGCTTGAGAAGGATAGGTATTATCTCTGCTTTAAATGTCTGGTAGAACTCCCTGGGAAGCCATCTGGTCTTGGACTCTTATTTGTTGGGAGATTTTTGATGACTGATTCAATTTCTTCGCTGGTTATGGGTCTGTTCAAGCTTTCTATTTCCTCCTGATTGAGTTTTGGAAGCGTGTGGGTGTTTAGGAATTTGTCCATTTCTTCCAGGTTGTCCAGTTTGTTAGCATGTAATTTTTCATAGTATTCCCTGATAATTGCTTGTATCTCTGAGGGATTGGTTGTAATAATTCCATTTTCATTCATGATTTTATCTATTTGTACACTTTTATGTACAAAAATAAAAGAAGAACTAAAACATCAGAGTGAAAGAAATATTATATTCCTAATAAATAAGTCTTACAAATATATAATAAACATTCCAGCATAAAAATTGGCAAGTTACATAAGCTGGAAAGCTCATATAAAGAAACAAATAGTTGTAAGAAAAATGAAAAAAAAATACCTGTCTGGGGGCGCTTGGGGGCTCAGTCCATTAAAAGTAGGGCTTCGTCTCAAGTCATGATCTTGCAGTTTGTGAGTTTGCGCCCCGCATCAGGCTCTGTGCTGACAGCTCAGAGCCTGGAGCCTGCTTCGGATTCTGTGTGTCCCTCTCTCTCTGCCCCTCCCCCACTCGTGCTCTGCCTCTCTCTCTCTCATAAATAAATAAATAAATAAACAAACATTAAAAAAAAAACCAACCTGCTTGTACAAATGAAGACTGTGATATTATTTCTCTTCTATGAAGTAACAGGAATCTTTCATTTTTAAAATGTTTATTTTTAAGAGAGAGAGAGAGAAAGAGGATAAGCAGAGAGGGGAAGAACAAAGGGGGCAGAGGATCTGAAGCAGGCTTGGAGCTGACAGCTAGGAGCCTTGTGTAGGGCTTGATCTCACAAAGCATGAGATCATGATCAGAGCCAAAGTCACTCAACCAACTGAGCCACCCAGGCACCCCAATAGGAATATTTTAATATAACATGATACCAGTTAACAAGACTCTAGCCTTTATCCATGCAGATTTACATACTCTACAGTCCTTCCTGTGGTACATATACATCAAAAAACTTTAAAAATGGTTTCTGCTTAACATAGAATTTTCAATTCTTATTTCTGGAAATTTATACAAAAGAAATAATTATGTAAAACATTTTAATTATAAGAATGTTTACTTTCACTTGAGGAATAATGTTAATTGTTAAAAATAAAGATTTGGTTAAACAAAAATAGTCCTTTTTATAACATACAAATGTTTAAAACAGAAAGGAAATAAATCAAAAGATGAAGAGAGATTATCTCTGCTGGGTAGATTTTCTGTGTTGTGGGGTTACAGGTGAATATAAATTTTTCTTTCAGATTTATCAATATTTTCAAAGTTTGTTATGGTAACTACACAAGACTTTGGTAATAAGAGAAATCTTTGAAAGCTACTTCAAAAGAACCATGAATAGAATCACTGAGTTGAGTGGAGCTAGCAGTGGGGTCCTAGGAGAAGTGAATTGCTGTGGCCATGAGGGCCCAGGAGTCAGACTTGCCTCAGGTTGAATCTTGGTAAGTCATTACTTGCTCTGTGATGTTGGCCAAGTACTAAAAGCACTGTCAGTTTCGTCACTTGGAAAACAAGGAGAATAACAGTACTAGCCCACAGCTTATGAGGATTAAATAAGATCCTCAAAATAAAGGGCTTAGAGGAAGGTGGGCACAGAAGAAGACTGCTTCCCTGTCCATCCCTTCAACCACACACTAGAGTTTCAGCTGGAATTAGATCAGTGTGGCTCAAGGGGCATGTAGAAATAGAAATGGGCCACAAGTGATGAAATGCATCCAAAGCAGAACCAGACCCAACAGACATTGAGAGTGATTACCCTATGCCCAATTTGACTATTAATCACTAATCATTCATTGGTATTATTGGAGATTGCTATCTCCCTTTAGATATGTGCTAATATATACATATCTCCAACAGCTGGGTGATTAGAGTATTGCTATCTGTGATTTAGAAGTAAGGAAATCCAGGGTCAGAGAGGTTAGGTGACCTGTCCAACATCACACAAATATGAAGGGGTAGTGCCAGTATTTGAATGTGTAATTAGGAGCCAGCTTTTGTATTTTCTTAAAAGCATCCCCATTTTTAAGTGGATGAGCCATGTCTAATACAAGCACAGTTTAATTCAGGCTTAAAGAACTGTGAAAAGCAATGGTCTTCTACTTAATAATCTTAATCTTACTTTTTAAATTGAGGTATAACTAACATACAGTGTTACCTTAGTTTCAAGTGTACAATATAGTGATTAAGGAATTCTGTACATTATTCAGTGCTCATCATAAGTATCCTCTTAATACTATTCATCTATTTCACCCATCCCTCTCCCCACTTCCCCTCTGGCAACTACTAGTTTGTCTTTGTAATTTAAGAGTCATTTTTTAAAAACATTAATTTGTTTATTTATTATTATTATTTTTAATGTTTATTTGTTTTTGAGACAGAGAAAGACAGAGACAGAGTGTGAGAGGTGGAGGGACAGAGAGAGACACACACACAGAATCTGAAGCAGGGTCCAGGTTCCCAGCTGTCAGATCCAGACGTGGAGCTCGAACTCATGAATGATGAGATCATGACCTAAGCCAAAGTCAGATGCCCAACGAAATGAGCCACCCAAGTGCCCCTATTTATTCTTTTTAGTTTATTTATTTAATTTTGGAGAGACAGAAAGAGCATGAACAGGCGAGGGGCAGAGAGAGAGGGAGAGAGGGAGAATCCCAAGCAGGCTCCACATGGGTCAGTGTGCAGAGCCCAACCCGGGGCTCCTCAATCTCACCAATCATGAGATCATGACCTGAGCTGAGATGAAGAGTTGAATGCTCAACTCACTGAGCCACCCAGGCATCCCAATAGTCTATTTTTTATGTCTCTTTTTTCTTTGTTCATTTCTTTTGTTTCTTAAATTCCACATATTAATAAAATCATGTGGTATGTGTTTTTATTTATCTTAATCTTACTTTGTGTAAAAAAAAATTATAAAAGTTTAAGCATACTGGTATTGTATGGAAGTGTTGAATCACTGTATTGTATACCTGGAACTAATATAACACTGTATGTTAACTATATTGGCATTTTAAAAAGTTTAAGCATTAAATAAAATATTGCTGTCACTTTATCCTAGTATAATATGGAAGAGAAAGAGACAAAACTGAGTTGAATAAAACATATTAGTCACCATGGTTAACTTTTTTCTTCTACCAATGAGACATCATCCCTGCTCAGCTGCTGGTGAAGATAAAGATGCAAAGCCCTCAGGAAGCCCTCTTGGCATGTCCTTGTCCCAGCTGTAGATGCCCCTGGAAGCTCTTCAACAAGGTCCTGCACACACAGCTCCTTCCTGTGTTGTCCCCTGAGGCTCCTCTGCTCACAGTCCCAGCCTGTCTTCAGGGATGGGTCCTTAGCATCTGCCCATAGTTCCCCTTCTCTTCTGAGAGGAGTGGCTCAGAATTGATTTTCAGAGAAAATACATTATCAGAGTCACCCTTCTTCATTCTAATTCCTTGATACAAGGAAGTTTCACTTACCAATATTATACTAAATCTCTGCTTCAGAAAAAATGCATCTCACTACCTACATCAGTTTCCTATTGCTGATGTAACAAATTAACACATTATTTATACTCTTACAGTCCTAGAAATCAGAAGTTCCAAATGGGTGTCACCATCCTAGCATCAAAATTTTGGCAGGGCTGGGCTCCTTCTGGAAGTTCTAGTGGGAGAATCTGTTCCATGCTTTAACCAGCTTCCAGAGGCCATTGACATTCCTTGACTCATTGCCCCTTGCAGCTCTCATCTCACTCCTGCCTCTGTTTCTTTTTCTGTCCCGACATTTCCTTCTCTGACTGTGGCCCTCTGAGGACCCTTGTGATTACATTGCACCCACATAAATAATCCATGGGGAATGTTTCTCTATATCAGGATCATTAATTTAATCACATCCTTACAGTCTTTTTTTTTTCCATGTGAGATAGCATATTCACAGGTCTGAAGATTAGGAAGTAGGACTACTCTGTGGGAGTCATTATTCTGCTGAGCACACCACCCTTTCTACACAACTTGAAAATTATTTTATATGGTTAAAAAGTTTGTTTACATAAGTCCAGAATATAATCAAGAACTAAAATACAAGTTACAGATAATAAATCAATAGGGATGATGAGAGTGGATTGTGATCCACAATAAACGGGGCTAGTACAATGCTTTCTTAATTTTTCACCAGCAGGAAATACGGAGAGGACTCTGGTGGATAATACCTGCCCTGGCAGGAGAAAATACATTGGAAAAGGAGGTAGGGAAGGGCATGTGGGATCTGCATAGCTTGGGAGGAGCAAGGAGAGGACCAAGTGGACACAGGTGCATTAAAGGACACCCAGTCCTGCACCAGAGTTTATTCAGGTTGAAACCAAGACATTGGAATCAATGGGCCTGGTTGCTGGTATGCAGCTATGGATGTGGATTTTTCTGAGAGGCTAAGACTCCTCATTTCAGCGATTTGTACAAGTACCCTGCTCTCCTCAACATCTGCTGTCACCTTGATTTCCTGATCTAGAGTGGATTCAAAACAAAAACAAAAGGCAGCAGCAAGATGAGGACCACAGAGGGAGATCCCTACCACTAGAATAAAGGAAAAGACACCAAAGGCAAGGCCTTGAGGTGAGAACTGTAAAGACTGCTTCTATTTCCAGACATGGACGTTGGGACTATGGAAGGGGAAGGGCTCTGGCCAGGGGTGAATGGCTTCTGGCAGCTGGCAGCCTGGCTGCCACCATTCTGCCACCCTCCCGCCCCAAACTCAAAACGCCTACCCTGCATCACTGAACCTGCCACTTCATCTCCCAGATTTTGGAAGTGCCACAGGCCAGCGCTTGCGTCTGGTCAGGTCTGGGATGGGGGCCCAGCGCCCAGAGTCGGGGAAGAAAGGAAGAGAAGGAAACAGGGACTCAACACTCAGGGCCCCCTCTTGCTTCCTAGCCGCAGGAGGAGCCAGGGCCAGAGAAGTTCAGTCTCCAGGGGAATCTTGGCTAGGGCTGTGCTACCTGAACTAGTCTGGGCCAGGAAGGTGACACGGAGACCCTGGAGGCTCCGCTGCTAAGTTTGAAAGCCCCATATCCTGAGTCCTGCGGAGACTCTCCTGCGCGCGCGCGCACACACACACACACACACACACTCACAACCGCATGCTAGGAGCTGCCCGCCCTGTCCTCTAAAGGAGGGTGGCGAGGTCGGTGTTGGCACCAGGCCCCAGCCCAGACGCTCATTTCGGGACAGACTTCTGGAGGGACAGGAGTCCCTGCCGCCGCGCGCTTCAAGGCCGCGCTGCCCGCCAACCCTAGCGTGCAGGCCGCCAGGTCCCAACAGCAGCGGCAGAGACCCCGCCAAATGCTCAGAAGCCGGGCAGTTCCCGGAGGCGCTGGCGGCGGAGCCTCCAAGGCGGGAAGCCTTGCAGCGAGGCCAAGAGCGGCAGAGGCAGCCCAACCTGTTCCTGGCCTCCGATGCCCCCCCTCCCCGTCTCCCTCCCTGCGCCCTCTCTCCGTGCTGCCTCTGGTGCTCCAGCCAGGATTCCAGCCCTTCCGCTGAGCTGTTACAGAGGCAGCGATGTGCCCAGGGCTCCTGTTCCCTGGGCGTCTTGAAGCTCAGAGTGAGGGGTTCCAGCCAAGTACTTGGCAGCCGGGGCCCAGGGCCCCGGCGGTGCTTACCACATGCAATTAGGGCGGTCTGTCCAGGACAGGTGGACGCAGCAACAGCCAGAGCTGCTGGGGTTCTCTGCTGGGTTGGGGGGTGTGGAGGAGCTTTCTCCTGCTTTCTTCAGGCCTGAAGCCCAAGGAAGGGAAGGCGGGGGTGGGGGTGGGGGGCACATTATCTACTGCACCATTGTGTTCCAGCTGAGCCCAGGACGTTTGCTGGGAAAACAAACTGGGCCACTCCCACACTAAACCCAGAGTGCCCTTTCTTTGATCCTCTGTCTCTGATGGGAAAGGGCCCAAATATCCCATACTGAGCAAAAAACATTCTTTAAACATGTTTTCTAGAAGGTAGTCTATCCTCTACCAAATAAGATGTTCGGTAAATTTGAAGCGCCAGAGTCAACCATTCACCTTGGCTGTGATCCCCATGGGCCTGTCACAGCCCCCAACTCACTTGTATGAAGAGCACAAATCAGCTGCTACCTCCACTGGGCCATGAGCAACCAGAGAAGCTGGACTCTGTCTTGGACTACAAGCCCAGCAGGTGAGGGACAGAAAGGCAGCTTTCTGTCCCTCTGGGAACCACAGTAGGTAGCAGCGACTTGATGGATGAGAAAACCTTGCTCAGCAAGTAAATGCTGCTCAGAACTAGATGGGACAGCCTGCATGCTGCAGGACTGTGTGCACCTGGTCTGGATGCTTTCATTCGCTGCTGGTGGCTGGGAATGCCAAGGGGAGGTGGCCATGCATCAGCAGGGCAGGTAGACATCCTGGGTGAGGACCTGATCTCTCACACTTTAGTCAGCCCTTGCTAATTTGTCTTTTATTTTTCAGTATTCTTATTTTTGGGCACATGGCTAGTACAATCAATCTGTTTTAGAATAGTAGTCTCTAAGGAGGCCTGGTTTTGCTGTTGCTCTAGGGCCAAATTCTTCCTGTAGCCTGTTCTGATAGGACCTGCAAGCTAAGAATGATGTTTTATTTTAAAATGGTTGGGGAAAAATTATAAAACACTATTTTGCCACACATGAGAATTATGCTTAAATTTCAGTGTTCATGAATAAAGTTTTATTTGAATACAGCTATACTCCGACTTTTACCTTTTATCTGTGGCTGCTTTCATGTTGTAATAGTAGAGTGGAATGGATACAATAGAGGTCATAGGGCAAAGTCAAAGTTATTATCAGGCCATTTCTAAAAAATTTTCAATCGCGGTTCTAGACAAGTAGTATTTTTTAACACTATGTGCTGTTATACTTAATAAATAGTTAAACTTTTAGTGAATTTTGCCACTTGAAATAAACTTCTTTTCAATAAAGGTAACAGTGTTTATATTCTTCTAAGGAATTTTGGTTAAAATAAACACTAAGAATCTAAATGTGCAATTATTGCTGCACTAAGAAGGGGCATCCACTTACTTCCCTCTTTCATCTAAGAAATAATTACAAATCAGTGTAACTGAAATACAGCATGAATCTGAATTAACATCAGCTACAAAAACACAGATTTCTTGCCTCAAAGTACAGTGTCTGAAAGTATAAAATTGTTTATTTGAACTTTGCTTTGGAGCCATCCCTTTTGACTCTGGCAGTGTATTTCCCAAGTTAATTGATCATGGTTAAGTTTTATTTAATTTATTTATTTTTAATGCTAATTTAAAAAATATTTATTGAGAGAATACTATAAAGAATTAACTAGTTATAACTTATATTTTGAAGAAAGCAGACTATAAAAATGGTCATATCTATATAATAACAAATACTTAATTCACATAAGTTTACAAAACCTTTATAACAATGAAAATAACCAATAATTAGAATTATATAGTTTTTCTGTTACTAAATTCAAAAGGAATCAAGCATTTTCATGCAACTTCCAGGTATTCTTGTACCTACTATACCGTTTCTTTCTTAAAAGTGCATTATTATTATAATTTCATAATAACAAAACTTAAATACATTTTATATTTTTTTCTTATGCACTTATAAATACATTTAGTTCAAAATTATCCATAGTGTATATATAGCTCATAACACAGTTTGGAAAATGCTGGCTTAAATGATAATAATGTGTTTTTTTAGTTTGCCTTGGATTATTTAATTTTTTTAATGTTTATTTTATTTTGGGGAGAGAGACAGAGTGCAAGTGGGGGAGGGGCAAAGAGAGAGGGAGACAAAGAATCTGAAGCAGGCTCCAGACTCCCAGCTGTCTGCACAGAGCCCAGTGCGGGACTTGAACTCATGAGCCATGAGATCATGATCTGAGCTGAAGTCAGACGCTTATCCAACTAAGCCACCCAGGTGCCCCTGCTTTGGATTACTTAAAATTAACAAACTCCACAAGAACAAACTCCACAACAAAAGGGAGAGAAGAGGCCACATCAAAGAAGGTCCTTGATGCAGAAATGTCATCTAGAAGAGAAACAGATCCTGGCTGCTGCAGAGGGGAGGGAGTCGAGGCTGTGGATAAGGGTGAGAGAGAGGAACACACAGGGAAATGCACAAAAAGAACATTTCCCCATATCCGCTTGCTTGGAAAACAAGAGGGGCTGCATTGCATGAGTTCTTGCAACCAGTAGTGCTTAAAGTCTGGAGTTTTAAAGGGCATCCGGTTTAGCTGGGTTAGAGCCCTGAGGTACTACACTGCTCTGGACAGAGGGCAAGCAAACAACGTGGAAGCATACAGCATGGATACCGTGGACTGAAGAGTGCCTGGGGCACACAGTGGGGAAATTATTTGCTCTTCTCAGAGCACGTCCCTCAGAGGCAAAGTTCAGAGAGACCTGTCTGTAAGAACAAAGCCACTGGCTGGCACCATCTCCTTCTCCTGCCCCTCACCACAAACATAAAGCCACCTGCAGGAAGCAATGCATTGCTATCACTGGCTACCTAACTTGCTTACACCAAGCACCACCCTCTTGCACTCTGGTGGAACTACCTTTCTCAATCACTCTTGCTTGAGTTCCAGCACAGCAGACCCCTCCCCCAGAAGACCAGGACAAATGCCTGCCCACACACATCTCCCAACCAGAGAGTGTCTCTTGGCCTCAGTTCCAGTAGAGGTGGTGACAGGTCTCATTTCATAAGCAGACCAGAGCACACCTGGTTAAAACTCGCTACATTCAGGCCAGGGACCAAACACACACCAGACCAGGCAAGGAGAGCCTCTGCAGACGACTGGCCTGA
>NW_026057854.1:0-16819 GCF_023721935.1 Panthera uncia
AGAGAGAGAGAGAGAGAGAGAGAGAGAGAGAGAGAGAGAGAGAGAGAATCCCAAGTAGGTTCTGCGCTGTCAGCCCAGAGCTCGACTCGGGCTCAAACTCATGAACCATGAGATCATGACCTGAGCTAAAATGAAGAGTTGGACACTTAACCAGCTGAGCCACCCAGGCACCCCTCTAACTGGAGACCTTATGAAGGTCATATAAGGGTTCACTGAGAAAAACTGAACCCATACTCTGAAATGAGAGTATACAGTTCACTACCCATTGACTTACACATAAATATGTATGATGATCTTCAAAGGTGGTTTAATAGGTTCTGGTTTAGGCTTTCAGTTCCTCCTCAAAAAAAAAGTAATAAAAATAAAAAAATAAAAAAGATTAAAAAATGAGGGAAACCTATTAACTAACTGAATTCCTCAGGTCCGATTTGGGAACTTTCCTACTTACACTGCCCAAGTTCTGCTGATTCTCTTCTGTCTGGAAACTTTAATCTAAATCTTCATGGTTGCAGGGTGCCTGGGTGGCTCAGCAGATTAAGCATCTGACTTTTGATTTTGGCCCAGGTCATGATTTCATGGTTCCTGAATTCAAGCTCCACGTCAGGCTCTTTGCTGTCAGCATGGAACCTGCTTCAGATCCTCTGTCCTCCACTCTCTCTGCCCATCCCCCGCTCGTGCTCGCTAGCTCTCTCTCTCTCACACAAAAAATAAATAAACTTAAAAAAATAAATCTTCATGGTTGCATTTGCCCACGGTTCACTTCAAGTACAGTCTTAATCAATCATATTTCTGAGGGAGTTTGCTTCCTCTAATAAGTCCCAAACCTCTCCCTTCTTATTTATTCCTCATGGTCCCCTGGAACCAATGTATCTCTTTGTGAATTAATATGGCTCTGCCTAGCTCTAGATAATCCTAACTCTTTTTGTCACATAACTTGTCAGTGTTGCATTTTCCACCCCCTCCCTACAGTAATGGGAGTATTTTAAAATTTTTTGTTTCCAGAGAAGAGTAACTTGCTGGTTAAAGGATCCAAGTTTAAAATGGACCCCCAGAAAAATAAATAAACATTAAAAAAATTTTTTTTAATTAAAAAAAATGGGGCACTTGGGTGTCTCTGTTGGTAAAGCATCCGGCTTCGGCTCAGGTCATGATCTCACAGCTCATGAGTTAGAGCCCCACTTTGAGTCTATGCTGACAGCTCAGAGCCTGGAGCCTGCTTCGGATTCTGTGTCTCCCTCTCTCTCTGCCCCTCCCCTGCTCACACTGTCTCTCTCTCTCTCAAGAATAAACATGAAAAAAAAAATGTTTAATGGTCCCCCTGAGACACATGTGTGGCCTGAGACATCCTTTGTAATTCAATAAATATCCACCTCTTCCCCACCCCCACCCTTGCTGGCTATGGCAAGTGGGGAGTGAGAGAGGGGAAGGAGTTATTTTTAAGTATTTTGTGCTCAGTCTTGTGCAGGCTACATACGCTGTAGAGTTTATGCACTTTGTTCCCAAATGTGACTTTCAGCTTTACTTTACATGCAGTTCCAGCAAGTTTGGGTATCTAGTTTCTATGTCTACAGCAGCCCAAAAACAACAACTAGTGAGTGGGTGGGAGTGGGGAGGGGGCAGAACAAGAATAGTGATTAAGAGCACAAATTCTGGAGTGAAACTGTGAGTTTGAATTTTGGCACTGCCACTTCAATGCTATATGACTTTGAATGATGAACCTGACTTTTTGCCTCAATTTCCTCATCTGTAAAATGAGAATAATAACGGTACCTATTTCACACAGTTGTCATAAGTTTATATAGTCAATACATACAAAGTGACTGCAACATTAAGTACTTTATGAGTATTAAGTGGAGTGGACACGCAGGCAACAGTTTGATGAAAAGTAAAGGAAATAACTTACAGAAAATGCGTAATACAGACCATAATAGATGTCCAAGTGCCCCTTGCCATTTGCTAAACACGCTTTAGGCTTGCATCCTACTGAACGTATGCAGCATGGTGCTTCCTTGGCCCTATATATCCTACTGCCTTTCTTTGCTGGCAAGCTGTTCATTCTGTGTCACCCAACTTAAATGCATTTTACCCTCTAAAGCCTCCCTTGGCTTCTTTGGAGAGAATGAGTCACTCCCTCTCCTTCAGTTTTGCAGTACTTACCCCACCACCACATTTGATTGTATTGTGTTGTAATTACTTATTTATGAGTCCTCTTCCTCACCAGATTTCATGGTCTTCGTCCATGGAAGAGAAATAAGACCACATCTTATTTTCACAGCATCTAGCACAGTACTTAGCCCTCAAGAAATGTTCTGGTGAATGGATGAATAATAGCAAACACTTACACAGTGCTTAGTTCTAGGCTCTGTTCCAATGCTTTACAAGTATTAACTCGTTTAATCTTGACAACAATCCTAAGAAATATTATTATCTTCTCTAACTTAACAGATAAGGTAAATGACACAAAAGAGCTTATGTAATTTGTCCAGGGTGACCTCAGCTATTAATTGTGGAAGCCAGGATTCAAATCTAAACAGCTGGTGTCAGAGACCAGGCTTTTAACCAGCACACTACAACGCTTCCCAGAGAACAAGGGCACAAGCAATCACACACAAACCTGGCTTCCCCAAACATCTCACTTTCTTACGTTTTGGAACGGCTCACTCTTTCATCCAACAAATATTTACATAGTGTTTTCTATGTGTACACCATCATGTTAAACACCCATTTCTAATTGTTCCCCTCTTCCCTCTCTACCCTCTCCCTCCCCAGCTTCTACTAGTTCTACTGCTCTGTAAACTTTCATTTTCTTTTTTCTTTTAATTTGCATTTCTTTCAGTTTCTTTTTTTTAAGTTTATTTATTTTTGAAAGAGAGAGCATGCACAAGAAAGGGATAGGCAGGGAGAGAGAGGGAGAGAGAGAGAATCCCAAGCAAGCTCCCCAGCGTCAGCACAGAGTCAGACCCAGGGCTCAAACTCACAAACCCGTGAGATCACGACCTAAGCTAAAATCAAGAGTCAGACGCTTAACCGACTGAATCACCCAGGTGCCCATTTCTTTCAGTTTCTTAAATGTATTGTGCTCTCTCTCAGCTCTGGACCCATGCCTGGCTAATTCATGCTTATCCTTCAGTTCTTAGCTTAAATTACTTCCTCCTAATAGCCTCCTTGCTCTGGGCTCCCCATTGTACTTTACACTTTCCTTATCATAGCATTTGTCATATTTACTGTTCTTGCCTGCTTACTCGTCTGCCTTCTGCCTTCTGCAACTGACTATAGCTCTGTTAGAACACGGACTGAGTCTTATCCAGGTTATTAGTGAATCTGCAGCACCTATGTGATGTCCTAGTAGATGTTTGATAAGTATTTTTTGAATGACCAATAGGACACGAACAAGACAACATCTCTATGCTTAGGTGGCTCAGTCAGCTAAGCGTCCGACTTTGGCTCAGATCATGATCTCACGGCTCCTGAGTTTGGATCTTCTGTGCCTCCGCCCCTGCCCCTTCCCCGCTTGCAGAGCCCGTAGGTGCCTGCGTGTTCTCTGTCTCAAAAATAAATAAACATTAAAAAAAAAAAAAGAAATCTAGCAGTGAGAAAAAGTCTAGAGGGGATACATGAAAAACAAACCAACCAGATTTCTAATTCTACCTGGGGCAAAGTGAGAGAGGGGAGTTCAGCAGAGTTTTAAGAATGAGAGTTTGTGAAAAGTAAAGGAAAATGTAGTATAGAAGTCATAAGCAAGAACTATAGTAGAAATTGGTTGGTTACCTAAGTGGCTAAACCATTTTTCTGGATGTCTCAAAATAACATTAATCTAAACTTAGGCCTACAATTGACTGATCTAATATGAGTTTGGAAGCAATAGGAAACAACTTAAAAGGAAATATGATGAAATTATTTTTACTCCTTTTAAGTAACTCTCCTGTGAATTCCCATGAAAATCTCTTCATATCTCTATTATCATATTTATCATACTGCATTGCCATTGTCAAAGTGTCTCTATTCCACCTGATGAACTATTCGAGACCTGGGATTAAGGTACTTTAAAGTCTGATTCAATTCTATATATCCTTAGTACCTGAACAAAGCCAGTGCCAGGGAAAGGCTCTGTGAATGGTCCAACATGACCATAAAGTCTTAAATGAGCTGACCCCCATCAGTCTTCCAGCTTTGTCTCATGTCTCATACTTGGTGCTCTAGCCATTACACACCTTCAGTTCTCTGAACAAAATTTGGTTCCTTAAAGCCACTGGCCCCCACCCCCCCAACACATACCAATGCCACTCCCACTGTCTCTTCCCACTCATTTCTCTAGCTCTTCATCTGCCTAACTCCCACTCAATGTTCAGATTTCAACTTAAACATTACATTTGAAGGAAGCCTTCACCAACCCAAAGACAAGTTTAGACATTCCTATTATATAGTCCTATTAATGTGAAATGTTGGGGTCTGAGAGCCAATGGTCAAGAAAGGATTCTTGAGACCTCTACCGTGCAAAAAGGTGGTTTTATTAAAGCATGGGGACAGAACCTGTGGGCAGAAAGAGCTGCACTGGGATTGTGAGGAGTGACTAATTATATACTTTCAAGTTGGGAGAGGGTTAGGGATAGCATAAGTCTCTAAGGAATTTGGAAGCAAGGTTTCTAGGACCTTAAGGGGCTAGCTGTTTTTAGGAAAAAGTCATTTACTACTGTCTAGTAAAACCTTCGTCATGAGACCCTTCAGTTGTATATCAGTGGGCCATATGCTTGGAGGATGTATCTTGGGGGAATAGAGAAAAGGAAGTTTCCAAAGGGATTTTTACAGGATCCTGGAGATCATGCTAAAGTCAAGCTAAGGTTGCCTTTTGCCTCTAGCAAAGTATTAAAATGGAGGCAGCTGAGCTCCGTGATGAAGGTTACTCTGCCTGTCTCAAATACTTGTTAGTGGACTTTTAAGTTGTAAGGAAGTTTAATTTTTTCCTTTGCCTTTGTTCTCCACATCACTATAATATTCTATATTTCTCATTTGTATCATTTATCACACTTGTAAATACTTAATAATCATCTCTCCAGTAGATCATAAGTTTCATAATTCAGCACCTGGAACAGAGCCTATAAGATAACAGGTGCTCGATAAAAATTATTTTGAATAAGTTAATGAATAAATGAATAAAATGCTATTATTTATTTATAGCATGATTTTAGTGGCCCAGCTTTCAGGAAGCTCTGTATGGTGTTATGATAGATTGGAACTAACTAAATCAAACTAGTGAATCACCATTTAGTATTAGAAACACTTCCCATTCACCATTAAGAATTGGGATTGTTGGGGTGCCTCGCTGGCTCAGTCAATAGACCATGAGGCTCTTGATATCAGGATCGTGAATTCGAGCCCCACACTGGACGTAAAGCTTACTTTAAAAAAAGAAGAAGAGGGGCGCCTGGATGGCGCAGTGGGTTAAGCGTCCGACTTCAGCCAGGTCACGATCTCGTGGTCCGTGAGTTCGAGCCCCGCGTCAGGCTCTGGGCTGATGGCTCAGAGCCTGGAGCCTGTTTCTGATTCTGTGTCTCCCTCTCTCTCTGCCCCTCCCCCGTTCATGCTCTGTCTCTCTCTGTCCCAAAAATAAATAAAAAAAATAAAATAAATAAAAAAATAAATAAATAAAAATAAAAAAAGAAGAAGAAGAAAAGAAAAAACTTTTCTCCTGAGCTTACTTTTCCTATACTAACTTTCAACTCGTCTCTTGCTTCAGGTCCTTCTTCCTAGTTCTTCAAAGGCTTGCCCTAGCCAGCCAGCCCCAGGATTCACCTTTCCTCAGCAGCCTTTCGCAGAGCATCAGAATATTATTGCTCCTAGCTCCAGACCATCTTACTTAGTACCTCTCCAGTTCCTACCAATCTATCCTTCTAGTAAGCTCTGGCACAAGGCATGGGGCCAGGTGGTGTGGAGGAGCCAAAAAAAAAAGACAGCTCTTGCCCCAGTCTGCTGAGGAAACAGAGGATAAATACAAAAAGCAAAATAACATAGCATACTGTATACCCTTAAATGTCAAATACTTTAAATATACATAGATCATTCATGAGGAAATTCAGAGGAGTCATTATCTTTGAGTCTTCATTCTTACTTACTTCACAATCACTCTCCAAGTCTTGATATTTCCTTCTTAGCTCTTCTACCTTTCCCTTTCCCACTATCCCCACTACCATTATCTTATTGTAGACCCCATTCACTCTCCTCTGCTCTATTGCCACAGTCTCCCGGTTTATCTTCTTGCTTCTATTCTCAATCCCCATTCAATTGTTCTCTATTGTAGCCAGAGTGAGATTCATAAAACATGAATCTGACCATACCCTCCCCCACAGAAAACCTTTTAACAGCTTCTTATTGCTCTCAGGATAAAGTGCAAGCATTCAAGGTCCTTTACAATCTGCCCTCAACTCACCATTCTGGCCTCAAATCAAAGACAGGAGCAAGGGGAGAGTAGCTCAAGTTTTAGCTGCTGTTTAGTGGTAAATCTGTACAAGGGAATAAGGTAAGGCCTTATCTCAAATGTTCATTTCGGCATTGAACTCTTTCTTTCTTTCTTTCTTTCTTTCTTTCTTTCTTTCTTTCTTTCAATTTGATTTTTAAGTAATCTCCACACCATGGACCCCCTGGGTGGCTCAGTCAGTTAAGCGGCAGACTTTGGCTCAGGTCATGAACTCCCAGTTTGTGGGTTCAAACCCCAAGATGGGCTCTGTACTGACATTTCAGAGCCTGGAGCCTGCTTCGGTTTCTGTGTCTCCTCTCTGTCTGCTCCTACCCTGCTCATGCTCTGTCTCTCTTTGCCTCTCAAAAATAAATGAAAAATGTTAAAAAAATTTTTTTTTAGAAAGTAATCTCCACACCCAATGTGGGGCTTGAACTCACAACCCTGAGATCAAGAGTCTCATGTTCTACCAACAGAGCTAGCCAGGTGCCCCTATATATTTCCTTTTTCTTCTTCTTATTTTTTTATTTTATTTTATTTTATTTTATTTAAGAGAGAGAGAATCTTAAGCAGGCCCCTATATATTTCCTTTTTCTTCTTTTTATTTTATTTTATTTTATTTTATTTTATTTTATTTTATTTCATTTCATTTTATTTTATTTAAGAGAGAGAGAGAATCTTAAGCAGGCTCCATGCCCAGCTTGGAGCCTGAAGCGGGGCTCAATCCCATGTCCCTGGAATCATGACCTGAGCTGAAATCAGGAGCTGGACACTCAACTGACTGAGTCACCCAAGCAGCCCATATATATTTCATTTTTAGTGAAACATTTCAGATGTACAAAAAATTATAAAAAATAATATAATAAATACTGTATGCCCATGACCCACTGAAGAAATGAAACATTATCAATAAAATTAAAGCCCCTATATACTCCTCCACAGTTGCCTAGTCCTCTCTTCCCGTCCCTTAGCATCCAGAAGTATTTAGAATCATGAATTCGGTGTTTTTCATTCCTATGAATGTTTTTGTTTGTTTAATTTTATTTAAATTCTAGTTGACATACAGTGTAATATTAATTTCAGGTGTATAATTTAGTAATTCGGCACTTCCCATACAACACCTGGTGCTCATCATGACAAGTATACTCCTTAATCCCCAACACCTATTTTTTTCTATTCTCTTCTATTTTATTAATAGTTTTTTTAATTAGAAATTAATAGAGAATTTTATCACTCTACCTCCACCCTTTATCAAGATGGTTATATGGATTGTCTCCTTTGTCTTATTGAAATGGTAACTTACAAATAATAAACCATTTCCAAGTTGAACCATCATTGCATTCTTGGAATTGGGCCTCCCTAATCATGATGCATAACCTTGTGTTACACATCTGAATTTTATTTTTTAATGTTTTAATTAGTACTTTTGTATCTAATAAGTGTGGTTGGTAATTCCCCATTACCTATTTAACCCATTCCTCCACCCAACTCCCCTCTGATAACCATCAGTTTGTTCTCTATAGTTAAGAGTCTGTTTTTCCATTTCTTTATATCAACTGATGAATGGATAAAGAAATTGTGGTTTATATACACAATGGAATACTACTTGGCAATGAGAAAGAATGAAATATGGCCTTTTGTAGCAACGTGGATGGAACTGGAGAGTGACATAAGTGAAATAAGTCATACAGAGAAAGACAGATAACATATGTTTTCACTCATATGTGGATCCTGAGAAACTTAACAGAAGACCATGGGGGAGGGGAAGGGAAAAAAAAAAGTTAGAGAGGGAGGGAGCCAAACCATAAGAGACTCTTAAAAACTGAGAATAAACTGACGGTTGATGGGGGGTGGGAGGGTGGAGAGGGTGGGTGATGGGCATTGAGGAGGGCCTGTTGGGATGAGCACTGTGTGTTGTATGGAAACCAATTTGACAATAAATTTCATATTAAAAAAAAAGTCTGTTTCTTTGGTTTGCCTCTTTCTCTTTTTTTTCCCCCTATGCTCATTTGTTTCTAAAACTCCACATAAGAGTGAAATCATATGGTATTTGTCTTTCTCTGACTGACTTATTTACACTTAGCATAACACACTCTAGCTCCATCCAAGTCATTGCAAATGGCAAGATTTCATTCTTTTTATGGCTGAGTAATATTCCATTGTGTATGTATACCACATTTTTTTAAAATTCATTCATTAGTTGATGGACCTTTGGGCTTTTTCCATAATTTGGCTATTGTAGACAATATGCTCTAAACATTGGGGCGCATGTATCCCTTCAAATTAGCGTTTTTATATTCTCTGGGTAAATACCTAGTATTTAGTAGTGCAGTTGCTGGATCATAAGGTAGTTCTATTTTTAACTTTTTGAGGAACCTCCATACTGTTTTCCAGAGTGGCTGCACCAGTTTGGATTCCTACCAACAGTGCAAGAGGGTCCCCCTTTCTCTACATCCTCGCCAGCACCTGTTGTTTCTTGTATTGTTGATTTAAGCCATTCTGATAACTGTGAGGTGATATTTCATTGTGGTTTTGATTTGTGTTTCCCTGATGATGAGTGACGTTGAGCATCTTGTCATGTGTCTGTTAGCCATCTGCATGTCTTCTTTGGAAAAATGTCTATTCATGTCTTCTGTCCGTTTTAAACTTTTTAAAACATTTATTTATTTATTTATTTATTTATTTATTTATTTTGAGAGAGAGAGAGAGAGAGAGAGCATATACAAGCAGGGGAGGGGTGGAGAAAGAGGAAGAGGGAGAATCCCAAGAAGGCTGCACTCTGTCAGTGGGTAGCCCAACACAGGGTTCAATCTCAGGAACTGTGAGATCATGCTCTGAGCAGAAATCAAGAGTCATCATCGCTTAACCAGCTGAGCCACCCACGCACCCCGTCCATTTTTAATTGGATTATTTATTTTGAGGGTGCTGAGTTTTATAAGTTCTTTGTATATTTTGGATACTAACCCTTTATCAGATATGTCATTGAAAATATCTTCTCCTATTCGGTAGGTGGCCTTTGTATGCTTCTATGCTTTTTTTTTAAGAAATTTTTTTAAGTCTTATTTATTATTTTTGAGAGAGACAGAGACAGCGTAAGCAGGGGGAAGGCAGAGAGAGAGAGAAAGAGAGAGAGAACCCCAAGCAGCGTAGAGCCAGACGTGGGACTTGAACCATGAACTGTGAGATCATGACCTGAGTTGAAACCAACAATTGGATGTTCAACCAACTGAGCCACCCAGGCACCCCTAGACTTCCTTAATTTTTTTTTAAAGAATCTCTTTTATGTATGATGTATGTATGTATGTATATATTTATAAAGTAAGTTTTATGCCCAATGTGGGGCTTGAACTCACCATAACCAAGTCAAGAGTTGCATGCTCTCCTGACTAAGCCAGCCAGTCACACTTGCTTCCAGACTTTCAATGCATATTCATATCTGTGAACAATATGTTGTATTATTTTGCATCTTAAAACTCTTTATTTTTTTATATTTTTAAAGATTTTATTTTATTTTTAAATTTTTTTTTTAATTTTTTTTTTCAACGTTTATTTATTTTTGGGACAGAGAGAGACAGAGCATGAACGGGGGAGGGACAGAGAGAGAGGGAGACACAGAATCGGAAACAGGCTCCAGGCTCTGAGCCATCAGCCCAGAGCCTGACGCGGGGCTCGAACTCACGGACCGTGAGATCGTGACCTGGCTGAAGTCGGACGCTTAACCGACTGCGCCATCCAGGCGCCCCATTTTTAAATTTTTTTTAACGTTTATTAATTTTTGAGACAGAGAGAGACAGAGCATGAACAGGGGAGGGTCAGAGAGAGAGGGAGACACAGAATCTGAAACAGGCCCCAGGCTCTGAGCTGTCAGCACAGAGCCCGACACGGGGCTGGAACTCACGGACCGCGAGATGGTGACCTGAGCCGAAGTCGGAGGCTTAACCGACGGAGCCACCCAGGCGCCCCTAAAGATTTTATTTTTAAGTAATCTCAACAACCAATGTGGGGCTTGAACTTCCAACGCCAAAATCAAGAGTCACATACTCCACCGACTGAGCCAGCCAGGTGCCCCAATTATTAACTCTTTAATTCAAAATAATTTAACATTTTATGGGGTGCCTGGGTGGCTCAGTTGGTTAAGCCTCTGACTTCGGTTCAGGTCATGATCTCACAGTTTGTGTGTTCAAGCCTTGCATCAGGCTGTCTGCTGTCAGCACAGAGCCTTCTTTGGATCCTCTGTCCCCCCCCCCCCCCACCGCCCTCACCCCCCCCCACCCCGCCTCTCTCTGCCCCACCTCTTCTCATGTTTGTTTTTCTCTCTCTCAAAAATAAACATTTAAAAATACAGTTTCAAAATAATTTAACATTTTAAATTTATAGAAGAGTTGCAAAAACAGTTTTTCTGAATATCTTACTCAGCTATGTTGTCATTTTAAATAAAAAAGCAACAGACAGACATTAAATTGAAAGAATTCAAGGAATCCAGCATCCTTCTTTAAATAACTTCTTAATGCTGCAATCCAGCTAATCAAGACATGAATGTAAGGAAAGAAAAGAAACTATAATAAAGGACTGATGATGAAAATGGAATCTACTTAAAACTGGAACTAAGCCTAAACAGCTAGATGAGTTATAGTTATAAAATAAAATGTAAATATTATGAATCTTGGCAAAGTAAAAATAATGAGCCACAAAAATTAGGCAGTAGAAGAGAGGAGATGGGGGAAGTATAATAGTATTAATCACACCATGATAGACAATAATAAGTTAATATTGTCTAACATTAAAATGTGTAGTTTTAAAAAAAATGACAATTCCAATTATTTTCATAATCTTTTAATAAATATAATTTATCACCTTTTTTGTTATTTTTATTAAGTTAACTTCAACAAGACCTTCTTATTAAATATTTTATTTCAAATATCTTGCTCAGTATGAGCCCTTTGAAATTATTTCAGGTATTGATTATGCTGTGTAAATACATATAGAAATGTCCACAATGATTTTCCCCATACATTAAAAATGCTATTTTGAGTGTTACAATTAAGGGTGATCTGTTACTTTCTTCCTTGTGTTTTTCTGTACTACTTGAATTTTTTATGAGTGTGGGTCATTATTTTTTTTTAAAGACTTTATTTTTAAGTAATCTTTACACCCAACGTGGGACTCGAACTTATAAGTCTGAGATCAAGAGTCACATTCTCTTGGGGCGCCTGGGTGGCTCAGTCGATTGAGCATCCAACTTTGGCTCAGGTAATGATCTCACAGTTTGTGGGTTCGAGTCCCCCATTGGGCTCTGTGCTGACAGCTCAGAGTCTGGAGCCTGCTTTGGATTCTGTATCTCCCTCTCTCTCTGCCCCTCCCCTGCTCAATAAAAATTAAGAAAAAAAAAAAAAAGAGTCACATTCTCTACCAACTGAGCTGACGAGGCATCCCTGTATCATTATTTTTAAAGCATGATAAATTTCTACTCTAAAAAAGTAAAGAGAGAGGGAGTTTGGTTCTGAGGAAATACTCCCTAACTTTCGAGAGACAGATTCTTTCAAGAATACCAATAGTAATAGTTTTATTATTGAGTGCTTATGCTATTCCAAAGAGTTTTCATACAGTATCTTTATTACCCACCACAATTATAAAAGCTAGGCATGATAATGCCTAAATTACAGATGAAGCCTTTTGCCCAAAGTCATATATCCTGAAAAGGTCAAAATCAAGATGTGTACTCAGACCTCTCTGATTCTTTACATTGAACCACTTCTGTATCCATATAGGTAGGGTTAACTCATTATAATTAAACTTTCTCTTTGAATTTCTACAACCTTGGATTATTCTCTGGATGCTTGATGATGAAAGAGTGGGACACCCTCAAAAAGTCTGGAATCAAGATTGCCCCTGAAATAAAATCTACTCTCCACAAATGAAATTAATCATCTGTAGGAAACTAAGAACCCATGTGTAAAACTGTGTCTGAGAGGTTTAGGAACATTCAGAACTCCAATCAACATGATCTAGGAGTATTCTGAAAGCTGCAGGCCTAGAAACTGACTGCTGTGTAATAACTGGAAACCACATCAATTGTAATATATCTTGTTTGGAAAACATCTATGTGAATGGAAAGGGAAGATGGTCAACCATGGAAACTTGAAAAAGGAAAGTCACAGAAGTGTCTCTCCAGGCAATGTCCTGTGTTGAGAAATCTTAGCTAAGCAACATAAACACCATGATTTCCTTAAAAGACCTAGAAAACAGCCCTTTGTTGCATGTTGGACTTGCCTTAGCAGCTTTTAAAATAAGACTCCAAAACAAAAATAAGGTAATTAATTAATTAATTAGTTAATTAAGATTCCTATCTGGGCTTTAACACAGAGCAACTGAATCAGAATCTCAGTGGGTCCCTGGCATGAGTGCTTTAAAAATCTTTCTAGGTGGGGCGCCTGGTGGCGCAGTCGGTTAAGCGTCCGACTTTAGCCAGGTCACGATCTCGCGGTCTGTGAGTTCGAGCCCCGCGTCAGGCTCTGGGCTGATGGCTCGGAGCCTGGAGCCTGTTTCCGATTCTGTGTCTCCCTCTCTCTCTGCCCCTCCCCTGTTCATGCTCTGTCTCTCTCTGTCCCAAAAATAAATAAAAAACGTTGAAAAAAAAATTAAAAAAAAATAAATAAAAATAAATAAATAAATAAATAAAAATCTTTCTAGGTGATTCTAATTTGCAATCAGTGTTGAGAAACAGCTGAAGTGAGTAGAGTGTCCAAACTCATTGACAGAGGGGACCTCTCTTGAGATTGACTCATACCCTTTGCTTTAATTCCAGGCCTACTCAGCTACTCTCCAATACTTGGCTTCCCGTGTAGCATGTTTGGAGGGAGAAAGTGCACGGATCTTCTGATGTGAGTGTTCTGGCCTGCTTTGCAAATTAAACTGTCTTTGCAAATAATTTTTTTACAGATGAATAAATGGACTTCTGGTTTATGCATGTTACACTGAGCTTTGTTAATGTATGTTTGAGGATATGTCTCTATCTGAGAGACATATCCATTCTTTATGTGCCACAAAATCAGGGTTCCTGAGACGGTCAGGATCGTAGACAATGGTAATGTCAGTCTATGGGAATGAGTCTGAGTGCCCATCTGACCTTCTCCAGGAACACATCCTTTGCCCTACTACAGACCTATTTTTCTCCACAGCCAGATTATAACATCTTTAAGAGCACAGACCATGGCTTCCTTTTTTTTTTTTTTTTTTAATCTCCTACTTATGCCTAGTACACAGCTGGGAAGTTTTAGAAACTTCCAAAAGAGATTAGGAATATTAATGAAGGATAGAATGTATGTAAATACTCTTACTCATGGAAACTTGTGTTCAGTCTCTGTTCTCAGACCGAAAGGCTGAGGCACCCAGGCAATGGTGTCCACAGTTCTGGGTTGGATGCCAGGTGCCAAGCAAGGTACCTCATAGCTGAGGCTTTGAAAACAGGGGCCTGGGACAGTAAGAGGGAGGACAGAATTCCTAGCTAGCTAAAACTCCTTTGTTCTTCAGGTCTCAGACATCATTTTTCCCAGAATATTTTCTCTGATTTCTCCTGATTCCTTTATGCTAGCCAGTTCCTCTTCTCTGTAATCCCACAGCCTGCTCTGCTTTTCCTCTATCATGGCCATTATCACAGTGCATTCAAACAGCCCATTCACACTATACCAGACTTGGAACTCTTAAAAGCAGATGCTAGTCACTTTTGTGGGTTTTTTTTTTTAAATGTTCATTTATTTTTGAGAGAGAGAGCAAGTGCACTAGTAGGGGAGGGGAAGAGAGAGACAGAGACACAGAATTTGAAGCAGGTTCCAGGCTCTGAGCTGTCAGCACAGAGCCTGACGTGGGGCTCGAACTCACGAACCGTGAGATCATGACCTGAACCAAAGTCAGACACTTAACTGACTGGGCCACCCAGGGGCCCCAATGCTGGTCACCATTGTATTCCCAAGGCATGATCTTAAAAGTTCAATAAGATGTGCCTGGTTGGCTTGCTTACTTAAAAATTTTTAAAAATTTTAAAATTCAATAAATATTTGTTGGGGCGCCTGGGTGGCTCAGTCGGTTAAGCGTCCGACTTCAGCTCAGGTCACGATCTCTCGGTCCGTGAGTTCGAGCCCCGCGTCGGCCTCTGGGCTGATGGCTCAGAGCCTGGAGCCTGCTTCCGATTCTGTGTCTCCCTCTCTCTCTGACCCTCCCCCATTCATGCTCTGTCTCTCTCTGTCTCAAAAATAAATAAAACGTTAATAAAATAAATAAATAATAAAATAAAATAAATATTTGTTGAGTATAGTGGACACTTGTAATTCTGAGTGATGCATGTCTGAACCTCTTCCTTATGTTAAGAGACTCCTCAATCGGTTAAGCATCTGACCTCAGCTCAGATCATGATCTCGCGGTTTGTGGGTTTGAGCCCTGCATCAGACTCTGTGCTGACAGCTCTGAGACTGAAGGCTGCTTCAGATTCTGTGCCTCGCTCTCTCTGCCCATTCCCTGCTCGTGCTCTCTCTCTCTCTCTCTCTCAAAAAATGAATAAACTTTTCTTTTTTTTTTAATTAAAAAAAAAGAGAGACTCCTTATGTGTCTTGATGGAAGACAGACCCTAATATAGAAGCAGAAAACACAAGATGCTTGTTTTCCTACCCTCTCTTGCAGGTAGGCAAGGGCATGTGTCGCCCAATCAGATACACTTGCCCCAAATTTTGAATCAGGAGCTGGTGATCCAGAAGGGGCCATAGAGTATTCATTCTAGTGGCAAAGTGGGAGTAGCAGCAGGCATGCCAAGTTTTCAGGGAGCAGTGCAGGAACCAGAGAGGGCAGTGTCACTGGTCATGGCAGTGATACCGTCATCAGACTGGTTTGGTGGTGTGGTTTGAAATGTAGGCTGGTTACTCACTGCCTCACCTCTCTCATTCCTGCCTGATTTCCAAGGCTTCCCTGTGATTCTGTGAAATCCCCAGTGCCTTTTAAGTCATTTTTTCCCCCCGAAATCAGTGAGAGTCCGTTTCTGTTGCTTATTACTTAGAACCCTATTATGGACTGAATTGTGTCTCTTCTCTCCCATCAAAATTCCTATGTTGAAGCCCCAACCCCTAGTACCTCAGAATGTGACTATATCTGGAGATAGGGACTTTAAAGAGGTGATTATGTTAAAATGAGGTCATTATGATAAGCCTAATCCATTCTGATTGGTGTCCTTATGAGAAAAGGAAATTTGGACACGGAGAGATACTCGAGGCACACATGCACAGAGAAACAACCATGTGTAGATACAGTGAGAAGGCAGCCACCTGTAAGCCATGCGGAGAGGTCTCTGGAGTAACCAAACCTGCAGATACCTGATCTTAGACTTCTTACCTCCAGAACTGGGAGAAAATAAATTTCTGTTGTTTAAGGCACCCAGTCTGTGGTATTTTATTATGGCAGCCCTTGAAAACTAATAGAAATTCTGACTGAATTTAGTGACTGATCAAACAACAAGATTGGAAGATGGAAAGAAGATTATTATATGTAAATGGAGCAAGACAAGAAGGAAGAGTCAAGGTGTGAAACCAAGCAGGACCCTAAGTAAGAATGGACTAGAAGGTACAAGCAGCAGTAGGAAAGGAAGCCTAGAGGAATTCCCCAACTCCAATGGAAGTGTTTCTATGGGCCCCAAGACTGAGGGTCTCAGAACAAAGACCTAATCTCTAGCAGAAAGAACCTGGATTTCAGCAGCGAAGACCTGGGTTCAAAATCTCATCCCATCCTTTGCTTCATATGTGATTCTGAGCAAATTACTGCAACTTTCTGAGCCACAGTTTTCTCTTTAGAGGGAAAATGAAAAAGGGTGCCTGGGTAGCCCAGTTAGTTAAGCATCTGACTTTGGCTCAGGTCATGATCTCGTGGTCTGTGAGTTCAAGCTCCGCATTGGGCTCTGAGCTGACAGCCTGGAGCCTGCTTCGGATTCTGTGTCTCCTTCTCTGTTTGCCCCTCCCCTGCTCACACTCTGTCTCTCTCTCTCTCTCTCTCTCTCTCTCAAAAATAAATAAACATTAAAAAAAATTGTAAAGGAAAATGAAAAAAAAGACCTATCTCATATAGTTGTTAGGATTAAACTAAGCAAGAATGTATATGTAAAGCTACTTAGGATTTAATAAATGTTAGCGTATTTCTCCTTTTTCTTTTGGGCTAGAGGAAGAGAGAAGTAAAGACCCAGTCAGGAGAAGTCTGAATATCTTCTGGAACCAAAGTGCAATGTTCAGAGTGTGATGAGCTCAGACATGGTCTGGGTAGGCGCTTTGGGTGGCAAGAAGCTCCAATTTAGCAGGTGGAAATGGCAGCCAGTCTAGGCAGCAAATGACATTGAAA
>NW_026057855.1:0-27570 GCF_023721935.1 Panthera uncia
TTTCCAGTTAGAAATGTACCATGTACATCATACTTTATAGTAGCTGGGAAAATTCTCACCCAGATATTACCAAATGCCAACTGTCTCTCCATACTTTAGGTTATGTCCCCACAGCCAGGGTCAGTACTAGCTGATGTGCTGACCTTGGCTGCTAGGGAAGTAGGTTGGAGGTGGGGCGCTCTTCTTTCCCTCTTTGCTCTTCTATGGCAAAAGGTAGAATGCTACCAAGCACTTATTTTTCAGTCACCTCTAGAGAAACTCTAGAGTGTTTCTTCAAAGAAACACTCACTGGCCTTCCATGCTTCTAGATGCTGTCTTCCTATGTGACCAATACCAGTCTGCATTCTACAGCAATTACTGCATAATGGTAACAATCATGCCCAGATCCACATTCTAAATCTTAGCCATCATGCTAAATAGGCTGCCCTGATAAAAGTCTGCCTGCAAGGATTTCATAAGAACTGAAAGAAAAATCCATGAAGGTCTTCAAGGATTCCATCAGAAACACACAAAAAGTGGCCTGCAATTCTGGACAGTCGTACTGGGAACAATTAGATTATAATATCCATGATTATAGGTTTTGGCAAAGCCAGGCTGGCCATATGGTAGTACCAGATAAATGTAAATGGCTATTTGCTAAGATTTTCCATTAGATAACCCATCATGGTAGGGACAAATTGGCTGTGATACAAAATAAACATTGATGGGGACACTTTTTTTGGTAACATTTATTTATTTTTGAGAGAGAGAGAGAGAGAGAGAGACATAGAATCTGACACAGGCTCCAGACTCTGAGCTGTCAGCACACAGCCAGATGCAGGGCTCAGACCCATGAACCATGAGATCAAAACCTGAGCCGAAGTCGGACACGACTGACTGAGCCACCAAGGTGCCCCATGATGGGGACACTTTGTAAGGAGGATAGAGGATATGGACCACTCATGTCACACCTGTAAACCGATACAATTCTGGAAAAGCAGAGAATTGTGAGTCATGGACTCGAACCATGTCTAAGAGACCCCTTGAGCATCTCCAAATGAATTTCCTACAATTTCCTCCTTTTATAGGTGTTGAATATCTGTTAGTAATGCAATATATATTTGGGGGTGGGGAGGAATGTATTGAAACATTCCCCTGTAAAAAGGCCACAGTACTCTCCAAGGGTAAAAAGTATCAGATTTTATGTCCCTTATCTTACATGGGTAATTCTGACTTATCTATCCATTGATAGGAACACATTTTACTGGGATAGTTATTTGCGAATTGTGCAAGGTTTTGCCTCTTACTTAGAAACTTCATTGGCCTTATCATCACTGATTAGAAAAACAAAAGGAACAAATGGAATATTAAAGCCAAACTACCTAAACTATCATTCACATTTAGCCTCCTCCCCTCAGCAAGTCATGGATTGTTTCCCTATGAGACTGATAATAGTTCTATCCATACTTGGTTTCAATCCTTCACAAGCTGATCTAGGTAAGTATTGTAAAGGACTATACACTCAGTCCTTTCATCAACAGTGACAGATTTATTTTCCTTGCCAGTTATTTGATACATTGTTCATAACCTAAGACAGAGTGATTGGATGTTCTGCAAAAGACACCTGAGAAACACTTTCTATGAAACTTGCTGGAATGATTTCCAGGTACTCTTGGCTTCCATTACAGAAACTAAATCACAATCAATCGATCCTTGGAAACATATTTCTCAACTAAAACAACATCACTCGTCATCTTCAAATGCAATAATTGGAGAGTTATAGCCATTATGGATCCTAAACTTAGGTTCTTAAAAGCACCTCCAGAAGCACACAGTCCTTGGAAGTCAACTACTGACTGAAATATTCTTGGAAGCATATACCTTCCATTCAAGATCATTGCGAACAAGATTCTCCTAGATGAATGGAACCACTGATGGTCACACTCTCCTTGGCATACATTTGCTCTTGATTTTCTTGGCCACAATTTTCCTTTTAATAAGTGTATGATTATCCAAATCTGTATTAGTTTATTTTTTCTGTTGCCAGTAACTAATTACTTACTTAAGTCTAGGCTTTATTAGAGACACCCTCCAACATAATCCGATCATTTGGCTCTCCCAAGCTATTGCTAGCACAGCACATTTGAAGAATTATTGGATATATCTCCCATGCCAAGTTTTGGAAAACCCAAACAATGGCCAAATCTGCTACTAAAATGATTTTCAATAACAATAACGTATAATCTTAAGAAACGATGGACTTGTATCTTTTGATAACATTAAAGACAGAGTTGCTACAATGATCTTAATGTAGACACCATGGCTCAAATTGATAAAGACTGGCTTAACCATTGTTGGCGGTTTTCTTGGTAGCAGTACTATAAATCAGACATTTGAGACCATGAGTCATTCAAACTAGATGAACAAAAGTTAAAAATATTCATGTCTAGAACTAACTGAGCATAGTATGAAGGTATATTACATCAAAATGACCAACACATAAGTGAAGAAAAATATTCTCACATTAGAAGAAATAGATATAAATATCCTTGTAATGTAACAATGACTTTGTCACAACACTGACACAAAAGATCAACTCCCTAGTGTGCTTCTAGGTTCTCTTTCCTGTGAGAAACCAGACTTGTCAATGCTAATCCAGGGCCAAAACTAGTTGTTCTATATGGAGCTAATAGTTAGACCATTCCAAGTGCATGGCTCCCAACCTCTTGGGAGGACTCTCTCTACTTACAAAGGATGTAAAGGGACAAAATCTTCCCTGGAGGTATAGGCGATAAAAGGAAAAACAGACTCCTGAGCACACTGATTCCATCCATGTAGCTGGGCAACTGGAGAAGTCATCAAATATTTGTCCTTCATGTCAGCAGATCTAATAGACAGTGCAGCTCATGCTCAGAGGCACACCGAATCCGGCTGTCGTCTTTCGCTAAAGATATTATAGATCCTAGTATCAGCTTTAGCGTTCTTTTAAACTGGAAGGTGTCTTTGCCATTGCCAGCACACTTTATCGTACTTGGGTTAACACCACCAGCAAGATGGAACAAGCCACATTTTAAGAAAAAAGAAAGAAAAGGGCAACTTGATACTAAGATAGACTCAGGTAAGTGTGGGATTTGTTTTATTGGCCAGTGCTGGAAAATATTGGGTCATGGTTCTGGAGTATCTTTCAGGTACTTTTTTTTAATACCTTTTTTTTTTTTTTTTTCAGATAAAGGAGGCTCCAAGCCCCGCCCGGAGCCCAACATTGGGCTTGAACTCAGATCAAGAACTGAGCTGAGATCAAGAGTTGGACACTTCACCTACTGAGCCACCCAGTTGCCCCAATACTTTTTTCTTTAATAACACTTTTATATGTCTCATAATCAATATCTGCTGTCCAGAATCTTAAATGTTCATGCACAGACACTATTCTGCCAATGGATCAACAGATGATACGAAGACAAAACAGGATAAAATCATGCTGATTGATTCTCGAACTGAGAACCAGCCCTCTACAAACAAAACCTCACTTCAAGGGGAATCAACAATAGTGATGCAATGTGGACAATTCCTGCAGCTTTGGCTGAGAGGATGTGGATAGGGGATACTAAGGATGAGTGGTTCCTATTCTTTGTTTTCGGCTACGGCAAGAACTAACCACCAGAACTGGTTTGAAACCTGTCTCACTTGATTAATGACAACTTTACATCAATAAGCACATATCTGAGAATTAGCCAATCAGTGGCAGCCCCAGGCTTCTGGAAGCCAGTAAACCCAAACAGATGCACTCCAGTAACTACACTATCACAGATAAAGACCAGCCAATCTCTAAATGCTCTCTCTATAGTCAGTAGATCTTTACACATCCAAAATCCCATTGAAGATCAGCTTTCTGCTTTGCTAAAAGAGACCATTCTTAACTAGGACAGCTCTTTCCCTTGCTTTGCAAGGGATAAATTCAGTTTTTTGTTTATTCCTTTGACAGAGTGTTGGATGCAATGGGAGTGAACCTCTAGCCAAAGTATCTTCAACCTTAATGCTACTGCCTTGAAGAGTTGATGCCTATTATGAGAGATGAAAATACAATGATTAACAGCCTTCTTTGTCTTCCTCTTCTTTGTTCTCCTTTTCTTCCTTTAAAATTTTCTTCATAAGTTTTTTATGTTGATTTATTTTTGAGAGAGAGAGAGAGAGCATGAGGGGGGGAAAGGAAGAGAGAGAGAGAGAGAGAGAGAATCTGAAACAGGCCCCAGGCTATGAGCTGTCAGCACAGAGCCCTACGTGGGGTTAGAACCCATGAACCACACGATGGTGACCTGAGCCAAAGTCAGATGCTTAACTGACCGAGCCACCCCAAACACCCCTAAAATTTTCTTGTGTGTAAAAATTATACCTGCTATTACAAAAAATAAGTTGAGGAATGGAAAGAAGGAAACGAAGGTCAATTGCAAATCACATGCTCATAAAGAACTACTGTCAGTGTTTTGACATCCTTTTACTCTTTTGTATGCAACTGTCTTTATATATTTATATATATATATATATATAATTTATATTTATATAATGTATAAATATTGAATGTATATGATATATATTTTTCTAGCTTTATTGAGGTATAACAGACCAATTATCTACTTAGATTTTTATTGTGAACTTATTTTTTATTATAAATAACTTGTGATGTTTTATGGATGTGTATTAATTTCATTTAACAAATATGTATTGACAATTGGCTTTGTGACTTGTTATGTGAGGTATTGGAAACAGAGGCATGAAGAAGATCAACACGATAAAGGACCTCATGGGTGGAGAGTCTGGCAGGGTTGATATACAATACGTGAGGCACAGGCAACAGGATGATTGCGGATTATAATATCCACTGTGACAAATAAGAAAACAATGTAATGCAACAGAGTAATTAAGGTATGTATACATGCTACTTTCACTAGGAACAACCCGAAGGATGAGAAGAAGACAGCCAGCCTGAGAAAGGGCCAAAGAGCCTGAGAAGTAGTTTTTGAAGTAAATGGAGAAAGTGCAGAGATCTGAGGTAAGAAAGAAGCAGGAAAAAAAAAATCAGGGGCGGAGCCCAATGTGGAGTTCGAAATCAGGAATCATGAGATCATGACCTGAGTCGAAACCAAGAGTTGGATGCTTAACCTACTGAACCACCCAGGTGCCCACTTTTTTTTTTAACCCATACATTGAGAATCATTGCCAAGTGTTGGTTCCAGGGATGGGGGCTGTGTACTTGCATACACAGGCATGTTTTTCATCATGCTAGCAGTTGATTTAGTTTGGCCATGTGTTCTTTTTACTTTAAAATGTATCTTTACAGACTTTACCATTGCAGCTGTTTAATGCTTGCTTCAGATTTCTTCTCCTTGTACCACTAATGTTTTACATTGAAAATCATCACAACCCTACCTTGTGGACTTGTTTAGCTAGTGAAGGTGCAACCAGGGCGTGTTCTCTATTCTCTTAAGACTGTCTCTGGAAGACAGTCAAGGCTTTCCTGAACTTCCTGCCTATCTGGTACTTGGAGATAAAAACCAAATAATTGGCCACTTTGCTTTATTTTTGTTTTGCTTATAATTTCAGGGATTCTATGTTAAACTCCATAATTTTATGAGACAAATAGAGGCTGCTAGGCTAGCAGTGATACAGCTGTGAGATCCAGACTCATTCCAATATCTGGAGGCTGCATTTTCTAGACACTTTCTAGAACATGTCAGAATTATAACCATCTCTTTTCTTCTGGAGGTGAGAGCAGGAAGTGTGTCTCTCCCTTGACTTTATAAAGGCAGTTAGTCAGTTTTCTGATTGTGTAAATAATTACAATTTTTATAGAAAAGTTTTGGAGGTTAAAAAGAAAATAAAAATCATTCATCATGCAATCACTTAAAGACAGGTGTTATCACCATTTTTGTATATTCTGTTTTGGATTGTAGGGTTTCGATGCATATTTTTAAAGCCATTGGGATCATTGTATATAGACAGCTTTGTGTTTAGTTAAGGTTTGAGGGCTTTGGGTTACATAGGAAGTTACAGATATTTCATCCATTTCTGTTTGTGTATCAGGAAGAAAATAATATTCAGACTTGGCTTTTGTAGAGCCAGGCATGAGGATTCATGTCTTTAGAAGTTTGCAGTGGCCTATTGTGTGCGATGTGATTGTGATAATTTTTTTTTCTTCTAACTTCTCATGACCCCTGGCAAACACTTAAAGTCTTGGGCAATGTGAGATTTTGACGCTGGTGAGTCACTGTAATTATGGCCACTTTGACCACAGGGAAGTGGCCATTTATATAGCCCGTGTTACAGATGTTGGTCTTAAGCTAATAGTGGTTGGTCCTGGTACCTAGCAGAGACTGGCTTTAGAATTTGGATTACTACAGTTTTATTCTGAATGATGCTGGTGTTTAATAGCCTTACAGGGTCTCTGCAGACAGTGGGCCATTGGCGTCTCAGTAACAAGTGCTTCTGAAGCAAGGGATTCATTCAAAAGGACAAGAGCATCTTGACTGGGGATAATTATTTACTGTTTTTACAAGTTGACTTTCAACCAGGTCTCAAGGCCAAGAATTTAGCGCAACTAAGTTATGTGTGTGAGCCTAAGAACTAACATGTAAGTAAACTTTTTTTTTATTTTTGAGAGAGGGAGGGAGGGAGGGAGGGAGGGAGAGAGAGAGAGATGGATGGGGAGGGGCAGAGAGAGAGAGGGAGAGAGAATCCCAAGCAAGCTCCATCCTGTCCGTTGTTAGTTCAGAGCCCAATGTAGGACTTGAACCCAACCCCCAAAACTTGAGATCCTGACCTGCGCTGACACCAAGAGCCAGATGCTTACCACCCAGGTGCCCTGAGTCTGCTGCTATTTCTATTTTCACTGTTCCCATCAATAATTGTACCAGGCAAGTAGTGCAAATTTGTATATTTACTTCCTAGTCCTATAAAGTACAAATGTCTTTCCTATTGAAGTATATTATTAAATTTAAGCATAACTATTTAAATTACTATATCAACTTAGACTAGGAGGTCCTTTATGCTAGCACAAATGCATATCACCCAAATATTATCACTTATGAGGAGATTCCCTTAGAGTCTTCATGGACTGATGTGCCCATGGATGTACCAGATTGCATTTATAATGTGGAGGAAGGTCTGCTTCTGCTTCTCCTGGCACCATTTTGTATTCAAAGTAAGGATGCATATGAGTCAGCTCTTGGCATTTTCCTTCAGTCTGGTATATAAGATGTGGGGCATTTGGGATATTTTGGCTCATGCTCATCTTATCTCTTTGGTCAATCCAAATATTTCTGGGAAGAAGTATTTTAACGCTTCTTACGGCACTGTGTTTTCTGAAGTCAACCTGCACTTTCATGGACTCTTAAAAATCAAATCACATGCTGTTTCTGGTGTTTGGAAGCATCTCTCAAAGACATTTGCTGATTACCATGTTAATGCCTAAAAACTGTTTTAGAGCTTTTTTCTATGAGTGCATTACCTTAGCATTTGGGATTTAGATCTGTCTCCAATTCAAAGATCAAAGTATAATCATGGGAACTATTTTTTCAGGAAATTAGATTTTCCTGGCTGAGATAGCAATGAATCTGATTGTCAAGGAAAATTCTACACATTAACAATATTCTAAAAGAGGAATCAAGAGTCTTTATCTGGGTATTTCAGAACACTGAGGGAAATAATTGTTTAAGGTGGGCCTGATTTTGGCAATGATTGTTTAAAATATTGAAAAAAGGAAGATAAAATTTTTATTTTTACTCCTTTATAACCACAAGATGGCACCATTTTCCCATTTTTTTAAAGTTTGACACTGCTGTTTTTCATTTTTTACATTTTTTTCTAAGATTACAAGCTGTTGGGTGATGTTTGGTTATAACTTTCCCTCAAATATGGGCTCATAGATTATAAGACTTAGAGTTCCTGCATTAAATAAGAATTTGTAGGTAGAATAAGATTTGTAATTTTCATTGCTTGCAACAAAGCTTCAATGTGGAGGGAGTGACTAATGAATAAGGTGGAACACTGCAGTAATTTTGCTCACAAATGTTAAATTACAGAGTAAGTTTCAAACTTAAAGCCTCATATTGGCAATTTTATTAGCATTTTCTCATACAAACTCATATCTATGACTACAAACCAGCTACTAAAAAGCAATAAATACTAGAAATCTATTTACATGCTTCAGGATCTGGCTATATGTCTTGTCTTTGTTACCATAATTCTAATGCATTTAAGAGTTTGGATGGCCAAGACCAATAATCAAAGTATATTGCATCTAATTGCTTCCTGCTAGCTTTTGTAGATTATCCAATAAATAAAATTGGGATTTCTCAAAACACCTACAAAATAGATTTGGGCTAAACATTCCACAATCACATTTTCTATGATGTTGCTTTTAAAGCAACTTGAAGTTGTGACATCCTTGTTAGACTCTAAGCCCTGGCGACCTTGGATAGGGCCCAGAAGATGGTGAGAAGGCATTGACAAAGCAGGTATGTTATAATTGTTTTCCACATTAGTTTACAAGTGTTAGAACTGTTCCAAAGGACATAAAGCAGAAATGAAATTTTCTCATTCAACTGAAAAGTCCACAGATAACCTGGCTTCCAGGACAGTTGGATTCTGGGCTCAATATCATTAGGGCTTGACATCCAGCCCCTCCATGCCTCTTCTCTGCCTTGCACTGGGCTGGCTTTATATGTGAGCTTCCCCGTCATGGCCACTGGGACTTAGAGTCTCCCTCTTCATGGCAAAATGACTACATCAGTTCTAGACTCAGATGAGTTCAAGATTTAAGCCTAGCGGGAACACAAGACCCTTTACTGAGAGATCTGGGAATCACACATATGCCCACCCAAGAACCAAGCTCCATGGGTAGGGGAGTGTGGATCTGAGACATATGGTCCACCAGTGGAGCAGTGGTAGAACCCACCCAGAGTACGTGGACTAGATTGAGGGAGGAGTAATCCCCAGACTGAAATAGGGGGCTGTTATGAAAATGGGTGCGGTGACAGGATCTTACTCTTGAACCGTCTTACACGGCCCTGAGCCTAAGGTAAAGCAGTACTGGATGCAGAGGAGATCTCTATGCTTCTGAATATATTTTGTGGAGGTATCAGTTACCTAGACTTCTGCATACCTGTGTGTCCCCAAACTTGCTTACTTCCTGCCAAAAAAACCCCTCACCTTTCCAGAATACCATTCTGTGTTTGGTATAATTTAAGTGCTAGATATTACCTCCTGGACTTTTAATGCTTTAATTCAAAAAATGACCAATAATATTGAGTACTTCTGTGCATGCCTGTATGACTTATTATGTTGTAAACTTATTATGTGGAATGTGTTTTATCCATCTCTGTGACTGATGTTAGCTCTCAATATATGTCGGTAAAATGAATGAAGGAATAATAAAGATTTAAAACTTAAGGGAGATGGGACCAGCAATTTGTGCTTTTCAGAGCTTGGAAACATCTGCCTCTTCTGACAAAGAATCCCTAATCTTCCTGCCTAATTATAGATCTTCAAATATTATAGCGTGTGGTGGTTAAGGCCAATACTGTAGCCCATATGTAAAAGTCACTACTGAAATATTGTTTTGGTGCTTGTCAAATTGTATTTCCTTATCTGGGCCATGTTAATCCTTCTTAGTTATTTTGTTCATTCTTTAGAGGTAGTTGAGGACCATATTAGCTATTTACTACACTCTCAAAATAATTTGGGGCAGAACAGTATGTGTTCTCTGAGTTTTCTTTTTTTTTCTGGATCAGAGGATGAACTAATAGCTTGTGCCAGAGAAAGAGAAAGGGCTGCATAGGTGAAATGTGACTACGTGCGATTACTGTCAATTGTGGGTATTGAATGGTCCAGTCCTGGTAAAGAGAGGAGAGGGAGTGAAGTGTGGTTGGTTCCATTTAAGTAAGGTTAGATTAGTGAGAAAGTGTCCGAACGTATCTAATTGAGAATAATAAATAATATCAGATATGGTCTATAATTTACTCAAAAGGTTTAGAGAGGAGATAATGTTGCCCAAATATATACAAGGGCCATGTCATTTTTAAATTATATTTTCCTTAGTATACAAATGCTGTGATCCACTTAAGTGTGTGCATAATGAGAATTCACAAATGCTGTCAAGGCAAATGCTACGATGGTGTATGGAAGCCTCTTTGGTTATAGGGGTGGAATATACATGGCTGGAATTGCAGTGGGAGGGAAAGGAGTGTCTCTGGGCGTTTTGCAAGTGAACGGGCATTGAGTAACCTAATTTGGGTTATGTGAGGAGAAGTCAGATACAAAGTGATCTTGGCCAGGGTTCCCTGTCTGGCCCAAGGGTACGAGTTGGCTGAGAATACAGGCAGGATGAGAAAGACAGTAAGAATGTCAGCTGTGCTTAGAGTTACGCTCTTCTAGCAATGCTATTTGTAAGTGAGAGGCATACTGAAGGTGTTTGAGGAAGGAGAAGGAAGAGATCTCATTTCCGACCTGATTCTGTTAACATATTCTGGTTTAGCATATCATCCTGGGCCTACAGAAGACAAAGGAAGGGATCCCAGTGGGGAACCAGCTATCTTCCCGTTCTAAATGCTGTTGTAAAGTTGTTGTCTAGCTCTAGTTCTGGGAACTTCCTCTCCTCTCCCTCCCTTTACCACGTGTTTTCCTCCTCTTCGTCAGTCTGATCCCTTTTTGTTGTAAGTAATAGAAGCCCAGTGCAAACTATCTTAAGCAAAAGTGAATGTTATCAACTCATGAGACTTAAAAGTTCAGGACTTGAATGACTTCAAACAGTTCCATATAGATGCTCCACTGTTGGCTCTGTTTTTCTTTGTATTGTCCTCATCCTCCTCCACATCTGTCCATGTTCCAGGAAAGCTTGCCCCAGCAGCACTAGATTTTCATGATATTCACAGCCCTCAAACCAGAAGCCATTAGTCTCTCTCCTGGTATTCCTATAAAGGACCCTCATTGATTGATCTGGGTTATGTGTCCACTTGACTGGCAGCTGTGTAAGAATTATATGGACCATATAAGGTGCAATTACCAACAGAAAAGGTTTATGGGCAGATTTTAAATGTAACCCGTGTCCACTAGATCTTCCTAGGAAAGTATCAAGACTATAGCATGGCCCCAGGCCAATGTTCCCAATGCAGTAGGAACTACATTACTAAATGCAGTGAAAATGCACAGCTTATAATTATGGTTGAGGACTAGATATAAGTCTGGAGATCTTCATCTTAGGAGGAAAGTCTCATGGAGAGAATTACATACGTGACCTGTTGTTACTCTCCAGTATTTCCTGTTCCTTTTAGCCGTTTACCTCTATGGGTGAGCCTAATGGTGGGCAGGTTGAATTCAGAAAAATTTCTGGACTCAGAGCCTCCTAACCTAAAATCGATAGCTCTCCCTCTCCTCCCTTTCTCTGTCTCTCCCTCCATACCTCTTCCACCCAGTCACCAAATGTGACTGGATTTCCTTTGACCCACTGTATATGGTACTTGCTCAGAAGCCTGGAATGGAGGCATTCAACAGAAATCTTCAGTCTAAAATCTTTGTGCTCAAAGTGGGGCCTGGGGATGCTGCCTTGGACTGACGTGTGGTCATATAATAGTGCTGATAACAAGAGCTCTAGATATAGCTACTAGTGTTGACTTCCATTAAGTTCCATCTCACAAAGTATAATGAGTGTTCTGTAGTGAGTGCCTGGGAGGATGGCTCTCACCATATCTGGAGATGAATACGTGAAGAGGAGAGTTCTTCTGGGTAAAAGATTCCTGGTGCCAGGTGTTGGAAGCTTCTGTAGAGCTCAACAGCATAATGCAAAGATTAATTATATACTCGTATATTTTACGCTTTCCAAGTCTATTTTATAAAAGCTCAACCCACTATATTAACATAATGACTGTGCTTTTCTTGTGGAAATCTTGGAAACAGACTAATAATACATTTTTCCACCTACTATGAAAACTAGGTCGCTTTAGTTCTGAGAGAATTGAATCTGGGTTATTGCAAGTCTCACACTGACATTTTCTATGCTATTTTGGACAGCATCCTCAGAATATTTAACATCTACTTTGACAGCAAAACGGTGGAAAGAAAGGTTCCGATTGATTGGTTATGAACCAAAAAGCAGAAGAAGAAGCCTGGCTTTTAAACACAATTTTTTAGCCTGTAAATCCCCTTATGGGTCTTAAGGAAATGAGACAGAGCGTATTCCATTAACCTCACCTCCAGAGTCAGAAGGGATGGCATTTTACCCTCTGACCACAACCGCCCATTATTCCAGATCACATGGTCATCACTTTCCAGCACTTTGAACTTCACTGGCTCTGACAAGTTCCTCACGCTCTATTCCTCCCAGTGCACCAGCCTCTCCTTTTACCATTCCAAACTTCGATTTCTCTCTTGTCAGCGGCCAGTCCCCCCACTTGTATTTTGGATTCCATCTTCCTGTTTTTTTCTCCAGTTCTTTATGGTATTGATAACTCCTTCTCTATCTTGTAACGTCAGTCTCTACTCACTGAATCCTCCTGGTAGCATTTAAATATGTTAAAGACTCCCTCATTAAAATAACTATATTTGGTTCTCATACACCGTTCAAGCTATCCTTCTCTATCTCTCTCCTCCACACTCAAACTCCTTCAGAGATGATTTGAAGTCACGGCATCCATTTTCTCACCTTCCACGTACTGCCCAATCCATTCCCATTTAGCCTCTGCCTCAACAGAAGTATTCTCAACACTTGTTGCTGAAGTCACCAGTTTTTAGATTCCACATATAAGTGAGATCATGCAGTATTTGTCTTTCTCTGACTTATTTCACTTAGCATAGTGCCCTCAAGTCTCATCCATCATGGCAGAGGGAAAGGTTTGTTCCTTTTTATGGCTGAATAATTTTCCATTTTATACTTATCCCACATTTTCTTCATCCACTCATCCATTAATGGGTAGTTAGGTTGTTTCCATATCTCAGCTGTTATAAATAATGCTTCAATGAACAAGGGGGTGCATCTATCTTTTCAAATTACTGTTCTTGTTTTCTTCAGATAAATACCCAGAAGTGGAATTACTGGGTCATATGGTAGTTCTATTTTTAATTTTTAATTTTATTTTAATGCGGAATGCCAAATGCATACTGTTTTCCACAGTGACTGCACCAATGTACATTCCCACCAACAGTACACAGGGGTTCCCTTTTCTCCACATCTTCCCCAACATTTGTTATCTTTTGTCTTCTTGTTCGTAGCCATTCTAACAGATGTGAGATGATAGGTTTCTCACTGTGGCTTTGACTTGCATTTCCCTAGTGATGAGTGGTGTTGAACTTCTTTTCATGTACCTGTTGGTCATCTGTATGTCTTCTTTGGAAAAATGTCTGTTCAGTGCCTCTGTTCATTTTAAAATCAGATTATTTCTTGTTTTGTTTTATTATTGAGTTATATGAGATATTTACATATTTTGGATGTCCCCCCTGACTGCCCCAAGTCCTATTTGTACGTTCTCTTTTCACTGACTGGTACCACCGATCATTGAATGTACTAGCTTATCTCTCATCCTATGTATCACTGAATTCTGAAATTTTTACCTCCTGAAAATCTTTTGAATTCTTCTGTCAGTTTCTACCCTAATCTGAGGGAGTACCATTTTTTTTTATGTGGTGTATTACCTTGACCTTAAAAGTGGCCTTCTTGCATGCCATCTGACCTTTACCCTGGCAGAATAACCCTTTCAAATATAAATCTGATTATACCACTCCTTAGATAAGACATTTCAGAAATTCCCCTGCACAACCTCTCTAGCCAGTGTCTCTCTTGACACAGAGCCTTCTCACATGCTGTTCCTTCTTTCTGGGTCACTCTTCTACCCCAACACTGCTTACCAAGGTGGCTTCTCTCTACCCACAATACAGGCTTAAGCTTCACCTCCTTGAGTCTGCCTTCCTGGACCTCACTGCATCTCTCTTTCTTGGCCCTTATCACCGACAATTTGACATTTGTTTTTATTACTGTTGTTAGCCAGTAATGCCTGTCTTCCCTACTGGACTCCAGCTCCACGAGGTCGTGCTTTAGGTCTGTTTTTGCCAATTATTATTACTGTAGTCCCAAACAAGAGAATATAAAAGGAGCTCAGTATTTATTAGATGAAAGATGGCTTATATTACTTTACAACATATTTTTTCTATCTAAAAGAAAGCTGCGTGTCATTATTGTTTAGTTTGGGCTGTTCTGAGTGTCATTGTGAAATGACCAATAGAAATTTTGATGGGCAAACATGAAAGGGAGTGTAGCCGGCTATTGTGAATGTTCTTTTAGAGGAGGTTGTGGATATAGTAGCACAATTTCTCAAGTATCGATTGTTGCTTCCACTTTCTTTCCTCTATAGCCAAAGGAAAAAACATACTAAATAGAATAAGTTTATTTAGGACACTTTCAGATGAAGTCTCACACTATTCCTGGGATGGGCTACCATTATGGGATAGTTAACATGATCTAAGATCGGCTATGGATACGAGCAGTTGGTTTTCTTCCCTACACATTAGGAAACATGTTGAAGTTTCAAGGAGTGTTACCGGAAAAAAATCTTGTTTGCCTACCTAAAAGTCATTCCTACCTTTTCTCTTGATGTAGAGCCTTTATTGCATTGCAGTGTGTGGTCCTAACTCATGTGACTTGAAAAGGATCATACTATCCACATCCCGGGGAATAAATTCTAATTGATCTAAGCCAGTTCTTGTGATCCAATTTTGCTGGTCAGTTATTGAATCGGATGTGGGCATGCCACTGCATTTGTGCCAGTGAGATGTGAGAAGTCTTCGGTTCTTGGAGGAAAGGCTCTTCACTCGTTATAAGAGGCACACGGATAAGCAGTCGCTTTCCTTCTCAATGCAGTTGTGTCTGAATGTGTTCCTGAGAAGGCTGCAGCCAGCTTGTGACATGAGAACTAGTCTGCGGACGAGAGGCATACCAAGTATGGCAGAGAGGAAAGATAGAAACACTGGGCTGCAGGCTAGTCCTCCTCACAGGTGTGACTGGGTAGACACACATTTTGCTGGACATGCACACACATACAATCACATGTTTGTATATGTAAAGCACCGAACTTGGTAAAGCAGCTTGCGCTTCAGTTTCCTTCTACTGCTGCGTGCATATATGTACAAACTGTCCCCATCATGGAACAGAATCTAATAGTGCTGGGCTTCGGGAATAAAAGTGAAAATTAACCATTTTCATCAATTTCATTTACAGGTGAAAGAAAAATTGTGGAATGCCAAATGCTGAAACATTTCCCAGCCTGTCATGGTCTCTCCACTTTTAAGAACTTGGAGATGACATTGGTGGGGAGCCTGGGCGGTTCATTCGGTTAAGCATCTGACCCTTGATTGTGGCTCAGGTCATGATCTCACGGTTTTGTGAGATGGAGCTCCACGTCGGGCTCTGCGCTGGCAGTGCAGAGTCTGCTTGGAATTCTCTCTCTGCCTCTCTCTCTCTGTCCCTCCCTGCCCCTTAACCCCCTCCCCCGCAGCATGCCCGCTAGTTGTGCGTGCACTCTCTCCCTCCCTCTCTCTCAAAGTAAATAAATAAACTTTAGAAAAAAATGAAGGAAAAAAAGAGAACTTGGAAGTTACATTGGGCCCACTTGGATAATCCAGGTTACTGTCCTTATTTTAAGGTCATCTGATTAGCAATCTTCATTCCATCTGCCACCTTAATTCCCTTTTTGTACATAACATAACAAACATATGGGCAAGTTCTGGGGATTAGGACATAGACCTATTTGGGTGTCACTCACATCCTTGCCATCTTAAAGATTTCTTCCGTTTTGAGTTTATTAAAAAATATATCCATTTGATTAACATTTGAGCACTTGTTATAGAAATGTAAACGAGACAGGGTCCCTGCATTTAAGGAGGTGATCATTTAGTGATTGCTTTCTCAGAAAATGTTATAATTCTTAGCATTGGATTTAATGATAAGAGAGGAATTATTCTAAAAAGCCTGGATGTTCTGTTCCAGATATTCTAGGTGTATGTATGTGTATGTATGGTTTTCATTTTATAGCAAAGTAACTGGAAGTGTACCGAGGTAAAGCTCCTCTTATCCAGGTGCACAGCTGGAGAGAAATGGAGACAGTATGTGAGCTGTGATTTTCTTGCTTGTCCAATGGTTTTTCCTCTATATCAGTGAATGCTTTATGCATGAAGAATCCAGGTCTTGTTTTTGTTTTACAATCACTTACAGGCACGTAAAACAAAATAGGAGTGGGGCTTTTCCTGTCCTCACAGAATTTCAGCTGGGAACAGTAGGTGATTGAATCTTTACTGCATCCATAAAGTTCAGTGGCTGTCATTTCCAACAGTCTAAAGAGCATAAAGATTTCTCAAGTCTTCTTTGACATGCCTTGGGAATACATACATATGAGTGTATATGAGTATGTGAGTGGCCTCTTCTTCTCTTGGTGGAGAGACTAGTGCATGACTTTTGTCTTAAGAATTTCTATAGCAGAAGAAAAAAGAATTCTAAAGGCAGGACTTTGCCAGGAGTTATCTGTTAAAAAGGTAAAGAGGAAGGGCAGCAGAAAAACATACCATTTGGGAAGGAAGGATATGCGATTTCATGGATCAGTAGCTATTGCACAGAGGAGCTACCCTTGAGTGTGCTAGACAGGTGCCTCTCTGGAGGGCAGGGGACCTCAGTAGGAGTTTGTGTGGAGTGAACCACAAAAGGGATTTTAAAAGAAGCCAGCTGGAAGAGTATCTGTGTTGGGGGATACAAACACCCCACCAATGAGATCTAAGGGAAAGCTGACAATTAATGTGATTTTGCCCCTTCTTGGAGCCAGCAGCAGGATGGGGGTGGGGGAGGAGCAGAGGAGAGAAGAAAGACCAGACACAACCCTCTACCCCACTGCCCTCCCCAATTTCAGTGCCAGCATTTTCTTTTGTCTTCATGACCAACTTTGTGCTAAATGGTCCTCTAAAGGACAACTTTGCATTTTAAATGCATTGTATTTCAAACTCAGGTCTGTGGGTTTCTAAGTCTAAATTAGGCTCAAATTGTACCTTAGAGGTCAGGCTCCTGCCTTAGAAACTTTGTTATTCACGTGATTCCTCACTTCTTCATGATATTACTTTCAGTATAATAATTTGTATTTAAAAGGCTATATCCATTAGCATTTAAAAAAAAACACAAGATGTCACATCCATAGTTTGAAATAAATAACCCTGACTTGGGGAGGCTCGTACCTTGACACGAGTATGTCAAGATCTGTGTCTCATAATTGTGAATAGACATAGCATGATCCTACACTTTGGGTTTTGTCATTTTGCTTTGGGGATTTGTTGCAGAGTCAGGCCCAAAGGTGAGCTGGTCTCTGATCTTTAGGAAATAAAACGAGGTGTCACAGTAGATAAAACAATTTCTTCTCTTAGTGATGGGCACTGTTTCTGTCTACAGTGGCATTGGTCTGTTGAGATCCATGGCTGGAAATGGCCAGGAGAGGGGGTGATAAAGGGAGGAAAGCCCTTACGATCACCCTTATGTAGGATGACTACCTCTGCTCTTTTCAAAAGGCACAGACAGGGCTATCATCTTTGCATTTCTGAACAGGTACATGCAAATCTGGGATCTCTAAACTTCATTTGTAAGAGTAGCTAGGCAACTGCTTTCCCAGCACAACAGATCCCAGAATGAATGTAAAGTAATATACAGTACAACATATCCTAAGTTGAGCTTGGATCTTACATACGCACACTTTTATGCTGCCAACCATCAGTGATTTGAAGATTCTTCCTTTGGTCGGATGAGGATGCCTTGGCCAAACTGAGGCAAGTAGCCATTGTTGATTAGAGACTTTCAAAATCACCTATTCCTTCTAATGAATGGCAATGAGGACAAAGTGAGGAAAACACAGCATGTGATAAGGAGAGATTTACCCCAGAAAACCAATCTGCTGAAAAGTTTTTGGTCTCAAAACGCTATTACAGGAGTGAATCAACTGGAAGCAGAATTCGTATGAAGAAATAATGAAGCCTTTTCTCAGGGAACGGACAAAGTATTTCTCAACATTCCTGAAGTCACCTGAAACTGTCTGCATTTCACCACGTTTCAGCAAGAAAATAAGAAAGAGCTGTGGGGACAGTGGCCTGTTTTGCACATATTTGTCTGTGTGAGGATGAGAGAAGCCATCAGTTGTGTGGAAAATCTGTAAATGTTATTACAAAGGGTATTGAAATTATAGATTATATTTATTCATTACTGGTGAAGGAACTGGGTGACGCACTAGCTTTTTATTCATTTTATTACTAACAAATTGTTGGCAAAAGGCATCAATAATGTATTTCCTTTTAAGCACCAGAGAGAGTATTGAAATAAAAGGAAGTTGTTGTTTATTTTTAAAGGTACCAAATTTCCTTTCCAGAAATATTATGAGCTTCATTTGAAATAGTATTGATAATGGAGGAAATGAACTATATTTCTTGGTCAGCAGTCTGAAAAATTCCTAAAACCTTGTCCCGTCTTTGACTCTTGAACCCAGCAGCAGTAGTGTGCTCACAGAATTTCCATTAGAGTTGATGAAAGATACAGGTGCGCTTTTAGAGGGAACGATAACTGGTGGCCTGTTATATAAATAATATTGTAAAAGACTGCTTTAGAGATATAAGCAGTATGTGTAGAAGACAAAAACTGAGAAAAAAGTCTGTGTTTGTCTGTGTAGGTGTATATTTGTATGATTTCATTAGTTGTCTAGCTCAGAGATTACCTATTGAGAAAATAATCGTGGGGAAAATAGCTCAATACAAAGAGAAAAATGGAAAGTAAAACCTTAAAGGATTAATATATTTGGGAATCTGGTTTGCAATCCCGTGTGTGTGTGTGTGTGTGTGTGTGTGTGAAAGAGAGAGAGAGAGAGAGAGAGAGAGAGAGAGAAAATAATGCTGCTACCTCTCTTGGTAACATCTATTCAAAAACTACGCATACCTACTAAGGGTGTTTTAGGCTCAACCAGCTCTATGCCAAATATCTGTTTCTTCAATAAATGACCTAAAAAAAAACCTCAATAGCTCTATCATGGCTTGCAATTGATTCTTGGCTCAAGATTTTGTTGGCTTTAGGTTTTTATTGATGAGTTGTGTGTTTTTCCTATTAACATTTCTTTTATGATTTCCGTAGCAGTTTAACACCTGGAATATAGTTTTTATTTTGGAGGAGGAAAACTTATTTATTTCATTTTATTAATTTTTTTCAAGATCTTTTAACATCATGACCTTAATGATTTTCCCCATTATTTTCTTGATGACAGTTATTATTTGAATGAATTGACTGTCATATGGGCTCCACCGACCTGAAACTTTAAGTGTGTGTTTTATTTTGTTGGACCAACATTAGAACAGAGGATGAAAAAAAATTGTACCATTCTGAACCCCTTAAGAAAGGCTCTGGACATTTGACATGTCTGTACAAAACATAATCTCCTATTTTGCTTGAAAGCATATATCAGTGCTTTTTCGCTATATTTCTGTCTTGCTAGATACTGAATTTTGTATATCTCTGAAGTCAGTCTACCTCCACATGCTTTGTTGTGTCTGATATGCTGATTTTCCACAAAAGTTTAGGGGACAGATATTGCACTGGACTTGAGAAAAATGTACCTTTGTTTGGATTTTGTTGTGTCACATTATGGCATTCCCTTTTCTCTTCTACTTTCAAAAAGGTAGTCGTCCATAAAACAAATGTAACAATTCCTGCATTTACTAGAGTATTCTACACACCAGAGTGTGTTGAAGATCTTGAGGGCTTGGCTGGAGTGTCCAGTGAGTGAAGAATTTTGTTATGGCAAAATAATGAGGTGTGGGCTTTTTATTATGGAGTCCCCCTGGAATGTCAGTTCTATTTGATTGTTTTTCTACTTACTTAAAACCTTAGAGTGAACTCTTAAATCTAATAAATTCTGCTAAAATAAAGTACATACTTTATAATTCAAAATCAGTTTTCTTGTTGATATCCAGAAAGTTGATGCTGATCCCAAGCCATCTTAGAAAAAGGAATAGAACAATAATCATGATTGATACTATGTAGGAGTACTGCACTTACTTTACCTAAATTTACTTTCCAGGTTAATGTATGTTAATATACTTATAAGAATCAGCCTAGTTTGGTCATATACCACTGTGGCAATTTCCTGCCCCGCCCACCAACACATGTGTATGCATGCGTGGACACTAACTTGTGGGTGCAAGTACACACAAATTCTTCTTTAGTGATGAGGTCTCACGTTATTTTGCTGGACTTCATGGTAATTGCTGTGAGGTTTCTCCATGATGATGATCACCTCCTAACTTCCTATCTTGTGTGTTTTCTTCCTCAGCCACTAGTACGTAAATTCCATGGGGCTAGCGACTTCTGTTTATTTCGTACCTTGCTTACAGTCTGTGCCCAGAGGAGTGTGTGCCACAATGCAAATGCTCAAAAAGTACTTGTGAAGTGAGAGAACTGATGGCACACTTTTAACACCAGAATGGAGGCTTATTATTACTGTTGTCAAAAAGAAAGAAGTGTTAACATCCACCTCTTTTCTACCCTCCCTCTTTTCGTAGGGTAATCTGTGAAACTGTTCTTCCTATCAGGACCAAAATGGCTAACAAGAAATGTGGTTTTAATGGCTCTTCCTGGATTCTGACTCCATTTGCCAATCCGTGCCCTGCCTCTTGAAGAAATTCTGGGCTGAAGGATTGTGTCTCAAGGCATCATCCAGGAAGTGTGAAGATGATGAGACCTACAGTAATTCCAGTGTGTGATTCAGGTCAGATGCCCTCGAGAAAATCTTGAACTTTAGAATTCTTAAAGCCTTTTTGTTTTCATAGAACATCATATATTCTTTTCAATTATTTATGCAAAAGAGAAAAAGAATGCTAATATTCTCTATTGATATTAGAAAAACAGTAAAATCATTTTAAACCTACAATTTCCAGGAATATCAGCTCTTCTCTGCACAGCATCAGATAATAAGTATTTTATTACATGGTATTTTCAAGGTATGTGTATATATATATGTATATACACACACACACACACATATAAAACAATAACAGATATCATTTATGAATTTAATATCAAATCAAAATAATTATAAATGCTTATATGTTCTTCATTATAAGTATAGCTGTGTTGTGATTTATTCTCTCTCTTTTTAGATACTCTCAGCTGATACCTAAATTTTTTTTTAAATTTTTTAAATGTTTATTTACTTTTGAGACAGAAAGAGAGAGAGAGAGAGTGCATGAGTGGCAGAGGAGCAAAGAGAGAGAGAGAGATACACAGAATCTGAGGCAGGCTCCAGGCTCTGAGCTGTCAGCACAGAGCTCAATGCGGGGCTCAAACCCATGAAATCATGACCTAACCTAAAGTCAAATGCTCAATGAACTGAGCCACCCAGGCGCCCCTATTTTTTTTTTTAATTTTTAAGTAACCTCTGCACCCAATTGGGACTTGAACTCACAACCTGAATCAACTGATCATATGCTTTACCAAGCATGGTAAAGTAAAGTGCCAGTCAAGTGCCCCTGTAGTTTTTTTATATGGTCAACAAATTCTTTAACTTTAGGCGGTATGACCATGTACTTTGACGAACACTAACTAACAAAGTTATACTTATATCACCCCCAAGATCTTTCTCCATAAAGAAAAGGAAAAAAGTAGGGTGGGGGAGGCAAGAATAGAGGGTGAGAGTCATACTGTTTTGCAGATTTGCAGCATAAAAGGATATTATTTACAGTGGTGACTTATTCTTTGAAATTTGAAGACAAAAATGTTATATGGAAGAACTTTTCTGAACTTTCCAGGCAATTGGCATAGTATATACATCAGTCTCTCTTGCAATTTCCTTGGAAACCTATTTGTTAAAGCAGAGTCCTTCTGTTGTTATTTTAGAAGGTGTAAGAGCCAATCAAGGGGATTATAAGATCTTTTTTTAAAATATTACATTGTTATTAATTTATCAAGAGAGAGTAAAGGGATTTCCCAGATATGTTGAAGTCCCATATTACTTCAAAGCTTACTTCAAGGAGACGAACTAGAGTGAGCCCAAACTGGAAACTTCGATAGCAAAATGAATGACATAAATAGGAAAAAGAATAGGAGGCTTCTATTTCCAGCTCCAATGAGATAATTGAGAGAAAGATGGTCTTCTTATTCTAAATGGTGGGACAAAACGTGTTGAGCCACTGTTTTCAGAAATTGGACAACAAACAGTGGAGAACTGTGATCTCTGGAAAAAAAGAACAATGAGGTGAAGCATAGAACCATTCTGACCTTCTTCTTGGAGACATTTCCCAGACTGCAGCTCAGGAAGGAGAAACTAGGCAAAGCACAGCATTTTCTCTAAGCTGAGGAGACCAAGCTGAATTAAGGGGGAATGAGGTGGCCGGAAGATGTGAAGCTGAGTGCCAGAGAGGAGGAAACTATGGAAATAAAGTGCTTCAGAAATGTGCACAGGGTTCCCTTCAGTTTGTCTTTAAATACTCAGTCATAGATTTGGAGGAGGAACTTCCATGCAGTCAGGCAAAGCCTGTCTGGAGTCCTTTATTAAATAATCACACATGCATGGGATAAAACTCCATGAGCAAAACAGAATTAGAGAAATATATGCCAAAAAGTTGCCAGAGCTCATTCAGAGCTGGGAGATGTTTAAGTTTTGACCAGTCAGACTGCAGAGTCCCCATTGACCACTTGGGGCTTTCAGTAGGAATTCCAGAGAGTTTTGCCTAATACTATGGCACAACTAGCCCTGGACTAAAGACTACTCTAGACTTGCCGTAACAAGGCTTAAAAACAAGTCTTGAAAGGATCAACCTGGTATAAATTACTTCCTGTCAGATCAAAGTCCAGTAGTATTTAAAGGAAGCCAAAAAATCTAGTACTCAACATATATACACTCCCAAGGTCCAGCATCCAATAAAAAATTACTAGGCATGCAAAGAAGGAAAATATGACCCATAGCTATGGTAAAAATCAACAAATAGTAAATAGTAGCCAGAATCAATGATGGCTCTCAAGTATCATCACCTCCTGATATTCACACTCTTTAGTCTCCTTGCACATTGAGTTAGAATTAGTTGTTACAGCCAGTAGGGTGCATTAGAGGTGCTCTTGTGTGACATTCTAGGCTAGCACAATTGGATCCCTTGTTCTGGGAGAAGCCAGATGCTACATCACAAGCAGCCCTGTGATGAGGGCCACATGTAGAGGAACTGAGGCCTCTCCCAAATAGGCAGCCCAACTTGCCAGCCACACGAGTTAGCCACCTTGAATTTCCAGTCAAGCCTTCAGATATACATGTCCCCAGATGACCTCTGACTAAATCTCATGAGAACTGCAAGATAGTATATCTAATCAAAGCCATTCCCCAATTCCTTAACCACAGAAAATATGAAAGACAATAAATGTGATTATGTTTTATGCCACTAAGTTTGGGGGTAATTTGTTAGGGGATAATAGGGGACTAGTATAGACATTGGTACTGCTAGTATAACAGAACCCAAAAAATGTAGAGGTAACTTTGGGACTGAGCAAGTAGGGAAAAACTAGAACATCTTTTTTAAAAAAACTTTCATTAATATTACAAAAAAATTTTTTTAAGTTTGTTTTGAGAGCGAAAGTGAGCAGGGGAGGGACAGAGAGAGAGAGAGAGGGAGGGAGAGAGAATCCCAAGCAGGTTCTGCACTGTCACCACAGAGCCCAATGTGGGGCTTTAACCCACAAACCATAAGATCATGACCTAAGCTGAAATCAAGAATTGGACACTTAACCGACTGAGCCACCCAGGCGCCTCATAAGCTAGAACGTGTTAAGGAGACTTTTAGTGAAAGGCAAAAGGCCTTGGAATTGCTATCATCAACCCTGTGGCCCTCAAGGAGGTTGCCACAGAGGCCATAAGGTAAGTGAGAAGAATATTATTGGAGACTGGTGAAAAGAAAATCCCTGCTCTGTGGTGGCAAAAAGTTGAGAGGCACTGTTCCATGGGGTATCATGAAAACTAGAAAAGACACTGACTGGATGATTAAACTAAGAATCTTTTTTTTTTTAACTTTTTAAAATGTTTTATTTTTGAGAGAGTGAGTGGGAGTGGGGGAGGGACAGAGAGAGACAGGGACAGAAGATCTGAAGCAGACTCTGTGCTGACAGCAGCAAGCCCATGCAGGGCTTGAGCTCACGAACTGAGAGATCATGACCTGAGCAGAAGTTGGACACTCAACTGACTAAGCCAGCCATGTGCCCCAAACTAAGAATCCTCTTGAGCAGATTGTTGAAGGTGCGGTTTATTGCACAATGTAAAGTAGAGAGAGAGAGAGAGAAGTTGTTAAACACGAGAAACTGTAGGTTTGAAGGTTCTTCAAACAGCATCTTCAAATAGCTAACAATGCTAATATTAAGAAATGGCTCCAGGAAAAGATCAAATCCAAGGAACTGTTATGAAAGCATGGTCTAAAGATGAAACCAGGCATGCAGGGGAGGGATGTCATCAAGATGGCAACACAGATCGTTCCCAATTTCAGTCACCATTTGAAAATCCCACAGCATGGGGGTAGGGTTGAAGCACCCCCCTACAACACAGAGACTGAAAAGGATCACATTAGCAGGGTAAGAGGAGCAGCTATGCTCAGATTGCACAGGCTAGCACAGCACTGCACTGAGAGGCACCTCACCCCAACCCGGACCTACAGTTTTTCCACTGGGGAAAAAAGAACCCAAGCTGAACATCCAGCTCTTCCAGCACCGTGGAATGCTTTCTGGGAGGCCCACGTGGGTCTTAATCTCATAAGGATCATAGGGAAAATCTGTGAGGCTTGATCCCTGGGGATCATATTGAGATGGAGGAGTGGGGGTGGGGTTTACAGCAACCAGTGTTCAGAGCTTGGCTGACAGCATTCTTCCCTGGAGGAGCAACCAAGTAGAGATGGTAGCCAGGGGCTCTGACCATCTGCTGAGATGAGCTGGTGGCCCAGTCTGGTTGGGGATTTAGGTCCACAGCAAATAAGCCATACACATCTTGGAGCCTGTTCAATACTCATGCCTTGGCAGGGAATCCGGCTCAAAGCCCTGCCTAATATTCCCACCTGCCAGAACAGGAAGCCTAACCAGATTACCGGGGAAGCTGCACAGACAATCCTACAGCCCCATATATACATAGTAGGAGTTGCACAGAGAGCCCAGCCAGTGGTTTTGCCAACCTACAGAGCTGAGTCACTTGTCTGTCAGGTCAGGGAACTTGGTGGGGAGTGCTTCCTGATTCCAATACCCATCCAGCCAGTCATACCAGTCTCGGAGAGCCTGTTCTACCACTACACCCAGGCAAGGAAGTTAATTCAAAGCCTGTGTACTGCAGATTATAGCCCAGTCCCACATCACTAGGACACCTAATCAGAGAACCTTGAGAAGCTGTGTAACCCCTCCTACATTGTGCTCCAGGCCAGGAGCCAGCTTAGCAAGGTGGAGAGGAGAAGGATATGTGGTTGGAGAGGCCTGGAAATTTTTTAAATGGTTTATCCTAGTAATTTTAACAGCTTTTTAAAAATATTTATTTATTTATTTATTTATTTATTTATTTATTTTTAAATGTTTATTTTGAGAGAGAGTGAGCAGGGGAGGGGCAGAGAGAGAGAGAGAGAGAGAGGGTGAGAGAGAATCCTGAGCAGGCTTCACATGGAGCCCAACACAGGGCTTGATCCCACAACGGTGAGATCACCTGAGCAGAAATCAAGGGTTGGAAGCTTAAACAACTGAGCCACCCAGGCTACCCTGCTGGTTTTATTTTTAAATTATTGCTTAGAATCATCATATTTCCTCTTTGGGTGAACTATCATCTTTTATTTTTTAAAAAAGCATAGGCTTTGTTACTTATTTTTTTAAGTTTATTTATTTCGAGAGAGAGAGAGATAGAGAGCAGGCAAGGGAGGGGCAGAGAGAGAGGGAGACAGAGAATCCCAAGCAGGTTCCAGGCCATGAGCGCACTGGAGCTCACAAACTGTGAGATCATGACCCGAGTCGAAACCAAGAGTTGTAAGGTTAACTGACCGACCCACCTAGGTGCTCCTGGGTGAACTATCACCTTATGTGTTTTTCTGGTTTACCTTTGGGACTGTTGGGTTTTCTTCTTCATTTATGGGAACCATTCATATATTAAAGAAGTGATCACTTTTACCTGTGGTTTGAGTCATGAGCTCTTCCCTCCACCTACTTACCCCTGCCAACTTGCTGGTTACCTTGGTGTATGTTTCTAGGTGAATTAATTAATGTTTTGGTTTCATGAGTTCTACATTTTGTGTCATAATACAAAGACTTTTCCCTTTGATTATAATTATCTACTTAAAAAAATTTTAATAACCATCTGGAATTTGTTTTAGTATAATGTAAGAGGTTAAGAATCAATGACATTGAGTGCTTGCTGTCAACCAAAAATTGTGCTATCTTTCTATGATAAGGAATGGCAGTTGAAACATGGCTGCCCAATTTAACGACTGCATTTTCTAGTCCCTTTGACCTACATGTGTAGACATGTAGTCTGTAATCAACTACAGAATATAAGTGGAGGTGATGTGTGTCACCTACAGGTCAAGACCTTTAAGAGGCTCTCTGTTCCATCTGCCATCTAGACACACAACAGAGGAGTCTATTTAAATTGTGACACCATATGTTGGCAGGAATCTGGGTCCCTGAACCACCATGATCAGGATAGCTACTCACTGATGAGGAACATCCACTGTGACTGGTACATGAGTGACAAATATACTTCCACTGGGATAAGCCACTAAAGTGTTGGAACCTATTATTAAAGTGGTTAGTATGGCTTTACCAATAAGGCATCCAATGAAGAGATAGCTGACCCTGACCGCTCATGTCTGAGCTCACTTTGTTTTATTCAGTGAGTACTCTGCCAACTTCCAGTGAAAGGGAAGTGTTAGTTACACAGCATTTGTAAAGGCTCTGGAAGGGAGGTAGTTTAACTTTCAGAGTTAACTACATGTTAAAGTGAGAATTCTATTTATTGCTCCTGTGTCATCCACATCACTAGACCATACGTGGCAGAATCTGAAAGCAAAAAGCAGAGGTATATCAAACCAATCCAGGCTTATTTTAATTGAACTGTTAGTGTTAATACTTCATTTAAAATAAGATATCCAAATTTAAATTAGGTGGCATACCAAGACAACAGTGGAAAACCAGTTTTTGGCTGCTGGAGATAGAGTTAACAATCACATAGGCAAATTAATAATGACCTATACTCAGCAAAATAGGTTTCATTTGTAAATGTGAATGGATAACCAAAGATTACATCTGAGGAATACATGCAGAAGGAACAAGGTGAGCTGATAAAATATGTAAAGTAAATGAACGACAAATAGTTGGTGATTAAGCTGAGGTTGAATTTAAAAATATTCAAGCATGACAGTATGTACTTTTTCCTCTCAGCTGTCCACCATCAGCCAGATGTTACAAATGTTTGACTCTTTGAAAAACTACTTTGAAAATCAATCTAGTGCCCTACAACGGTGTTGAACTAGTTTGTGAGTGAGTCCACCATTTGT
>NW_026057856.1:0-10729 GCF_023721935.1 Panthera uncia
ACCCCGCTTCCTAGTCTCTGGCCCAGAAACCTTGTGCTCTCACTGACCGGCAATCAAGCACCCCTCCTTTGTCTCAGGTTTCCGTCTACTACCCGCCTCTACCCTGTCTGTGTCCAAGCCATGAGCCTGCCAGGCGGCACTCCCTCTAGCGTTTTATCTCAGACGGGGCTCTGTTTCAAAACTCCTCAGTTCAGAGACCTCCACGGCTTGTACCCGTGCTGATTCTGTGGGGGAGGGTCTCACTGAGCAATAACCAGTTCCCTCTTGCCCCCAGAAAACTTATGGGCAATCACACAGCAGCAGAGGTTCGGAGATTATGGCAAATACAACATATAGCCGGTGCCAGATTTCACTGTAATCTGGTGTCTTTGTTCCAATATCAGCAAACATGACTGCTCTCTGAGGTCTGTTGGGACCTTTGCCTGTGGGTAGACCCTATGGCCTCTACCAAATGCTCTCCAAATAGGGGAAATATTTCTCCCCGTGTGGCACACGGGCCCCTCAGACCTCGCAGGCCACTCCTGGAGATTCACCCTTCTTCCTCACCAGAGCACCACCAGGTTCTGAGCTCGGGAATTTCTGACTCTATGCTCTTCTGTTTTTAGAATCCTGATGGTATTGAAACCCTCTCCTTTCTCCCCATCAGTGGTTTTGGGGAACAGATTTCTTGTCCAGTCTCTTGTGAGTGTTTTCACTCTTTCTCTTTCTCTCCAGCTATTTTCAGGGGAGTGCTTTCCCTGTACTCTCCAGGTGCACCCCACTCTCCCCCCTGCCCTTCTCTGTACCCTCTCTGAAAATACATCTCCCTACCCTCCACAGCTTTTCTCTCCCTCAGTTCATCTCTTCACACTGCATACCTACCAAGTTCTGTGGCTCAGGTTATGCAGATTATTGTGTTAATCCTCAGATCAATTTCCTAGTTGTGCAAAATGGTTTGGAGCTGATCTAGCTGCATTCCTTCCAGTGATGAGACAAGATGAGAAATTCCACAGTTTTTTTTTCAATGTTTATTTATTTTTGAGAGAGAGAGAGAGAGAGAGAGAGAGAGAGAGAGAGTGAGTAGGGGAGGGGCAGGGAGAGAGGGGGACAGAGGATCCAAAGCAGGCTCTGTGCTGACAGCAGAGAGTCCGATGCAGGGCTCAAACTCACAAACTCTGAGATGATGATCTGAGCCAAAGTTGGATGCTTAACTGACGGAGCCACCAGGTGCCCCAATAAATAAATTTTTTTTTAAAAAAAAGACAGAATCAGGAATAAATGAAGGCTTTAGGAGAAAGGCAGGGGGAGGAAAGATCAATGGTGGATGATCTGAGGGCGACCCCCATGTTGGTAGGAACCTTGGAAGAGGTCATTGATGATCAAAGATGTGCCATTGTGTCTACATCTCTGGACTCAGAATACTATACCAGCATTCTTTCATTTGTAGACAACAGTCTGCTGGAACCCAACTGCTTGATCCTGTTCAACCATAAAATGCATGGATGACATGGATCCCCTGGTCACCGCAATGAAGGTAGAAAAGCTCCTCCAGGAGACCTATGCTGTTATTGGCAGGTTGGACAACCAAAGCCAGAAAATTATGGAATCTGTGAGTTTACTTTTGCTCATCCTGAATATTATTTTTAAAAATGGGTATGAGGCCCCTGAGAGAGTCATCCTTTTTTTTTTTTTTTAATCTGTATTTAAGGTTGAGAGAGAGACACACGCAGGGTGCGAGTGGGAGAGGAACAGAGAGAGAGGGTGACAAAGAATCCGAAGCGGGCTCTAGGTTCTGAGCTATCAGCACAGAGCCTGATGTAGGGCTCGAAGTCACTAACCACAAGATCATGACCTGACCCAAAGTCGGATGCTTAACCGACTGAGCTACCCAGGTGCCCCTGTTCTTTATGCTTCACCTGGCACAGGTAAAACCTTACTAGCCAAAGCAGTAGCAAACCAAACCTTAGCCACTTTCTTGAGAGCAGCTGGCTCTGAATTACTCAGAAGTACCTAGGTGATGCGCCCAAACTCATACAAGAATTGTTTCAAGTTGCTGAGGAACATGCACCATCCATCATTCTTATTGATGAAACTGATGTCATTAGGACAAAGAAAATATTACTCAAATTCTGGTGGTGAGAGAGAAATTCAGGAAACATTATTGGAACTGTGAAACCAGTTGGATGGATATGATTCAAGGGGAGACATGCAAATTACCATGGCCACAAACCTAGTAGGAAATTTGAATCCAGCAGTTATCAGACAGGGCCACATTGACAGGGAGAGCCAATTCCCTCTGACCAATGGAAGGACCAAGAAGTACGATTCATACAAGCAGAATGATGCTGACTGCTGCTCCCATAACCCCTAGATGACTTGATCATAGCTAATGACCTCCTTGGTGTTAACATTAAGGCAATCAGTACAGGAAGTAATCTGATGACCTTGAGAGAACATAGAATGAAAGTAACAAATGAAGACTAAAAAAAAAAAAATCTAAGAATGTTTTTATGAAAAACAAGAAGGCACCCTTGAATGGCTCTATGTTTAATGAACCACAGTTGCCTTCAAATGAATGATTAAGAGTATTCCAGGGGCACCTGGGTAGCTCAGTCGGTTAAGCATCTGACTTCAGGTCAGGTCATGATCTCATGACTCTTGGGTTTGGGCCCCATGTTGGGCTCAGTGCTGACAGCTCAGAGCCTGGAGCCTGCTTCGGATTCTGTTTCCTCTCTCTGCCCCTCCCCGACTCGTGCTTTGTTCCTGTCTCTCAAAAATAAATAAACATTAAAAACCTTGTGGAAAAAAAAAAAAGGAGTTTTCCAGCCCCTCAGAGAGATATGACTAGGGACGTGTCCCAAAGGATACATATTCCAGTTTATCTTTCTTATTAGCAGAACATCCTGTGTACCTTTAAAAATGTTTTTTATTCAAGTATAATTAATGGACAGTATTATATTAATTTCAGGAGTATGATATAGTGAGTCAAAGTTCCTGTACATTATAGGGTGCCTGGGTGGCTCAGTCAGTTGCACGTCTGACTTTGGCTCAGGTCACGATCTCATGGTTCGTGAGTTTGAGCCCTGCATCGGGCTTGCTGCTGTCAGCGCAGAGCCTGCTTTGGATCCTCTGTTCCCCTCTCTCTTTGCCCTTCCCCCACTCACTCTTTCTCTCAAAAGTAAACATTAAAAAAATTCTATACATTTCTCAGTGCTTACCACATCAAGTGTACTCTTAGTATTCTTCACCTATCATCCTGTGTATCTACTTGAGCATGATGTATAGGATGCTCTTTGGGCTGCCTTCATCTTTTGGTCGTGTGCAATGTTCTCTTTCAAATAAAGTGTGCCCTTTCTCAAAAAAAGAGAAGCCTGGGGCACCTGGATGGCTCAGCCGGTCAAACGTCCAACTTCAGCTCAGGTCATAATCTCATGGCTCATGGGTTCAAGCCCCACATTGGGCTCCGTGCTGACGGCTGGGAGCCTGGAGCCCGCTTCGGATTCTGTGTCTCCCTCTCTCTCTGCCCCTCCCCTGCTCACGCTCTGTCTCTCTCTCAAAAATGAATATTTAAAAAAAAAAATTTAAGGGAGAGAAGACCAAGGCTTTTCAACAGTTTTATTTTAAGAAATCAACAGTTACCCAGGTTTCATCAGTCTTGTTGCTTTGTCATCTTTAAGGAGTTGTCATCATCTAAATAGTTTAAAACTGATTGCCAACACATCCAATTCTAGCCAGTAGAAAGAAAGAAAAGGAGGTACACTCCTTATTTTTAAGATATGGCTTAGAAGTTTTTCACCCATTGGCCACCCCTAAGTGGCTTTATTCTGAGCATTCAGATAAAAATTTGGGAATCCCATTACAACAAAAGAGACGCCAAGATATTTGCCTTCCTAAAGTTTATATTCTCTTTGGGGGACACAAGGGAAAAATAAGTAAGATGTCAAGCAGTGACAAATGCTAATAAGAAAACAAAAGCAGAGTAATCCTTCTTCAAGTTCTCCAGAAAGACCTCATGGAGAGGGGGGCATATAATCAGAGATCTGAAGGGAAGTGTGTTCCTGGAAAAAGGAATAGCTAGTATAAATTCTTTGAAGTGGGAATGTGCTTGGCATGTTTGAGGAATAGCATGGTGTGGGCAGTGTTCCTAGAATTTGTTCAAGTCAGACAAGTGTAAACCAGATCAGGTAGAGCCCTGCAGACTAGGGTAAGAATGATTTTTAATTTGAATGAGATAAAAGAGCTCAGCAAATTTCTGTGTGACGTGATTGGGTTCTTTTATATATATATATATATATATATATATATATATATATATATATATATAAGTTTATTTATTTATTTTGAGAGAGAGCCCACGTGAGCAGGGGAGGAGAAGAGAGAGAGGAAGAAGGAGAGAGAATCCAAAGCAGGGTCTGTACTGTCAGCACGGAGCCCGACTTGGGGATTGAACCCACGAACCATGAGACCACTACCTGAGCCGAAATGAAGAGTCCGATGCTCAACCGACTGAGCCACCCAGGCACTCCGGGTTTATATTTTTTAAAAGATCACTAATTTAGTGCATAATAAAATCTACACACTGTGGATCAAAGACTTAAATGTAAGAAGTAAAACTATAAAACTCTTAGTAGAAAATACAGGACAAGAGTTTCATGACAGTGGATTTGATGATGGTTTTATGGATATGAAACAAAAGGCACAAGCAACAAAAGAAAAAATAGACAAATTAGACTTCATCCAAATTTAAACATAGAATTACCATATGGTTCAGCAATCCCACTTATGGGTATATACCCAAAGAACTGAAAGCAGGTATTCACACAAATATTTGTACACCACTGTTCGTAACAGTATTATTCACAAGAGCCAAAAGATGGAAATAACTGAATTGTCCATCAGTGAATGAATGGATGAACAAAATTTAGCATATGCCTACAATATTATAGAATATTACTCATCCTTAAAAAGGAAGGAAATTCTGACATGCTAGAACACCGATGAACCATGAGGGAAGTACACAAAGCAAAATGAGCCAAAAAGATGAAAGAACAAATATTTGTTACATTGGGAGGAAGAATTCCTCCTTTACCCTTCTAGGTTCTTTGGCTGGTAAGTTGATATAAAATAGGTTAACAGGAGGAAAACATTTAATGACATACACACAGAAGTCCCATCAGAATATGAGACTCAAAGACAAGACCATCAGATGAGGCTTACGTGCCATACTGAATGAAGGAATGGGATAGGGACCTGGGGCTTCAAAGGGAAAGTGGGTGACAGGACAATAAGAAGAATGAATGTTTGCCCTGCCATCCAGATAGGTCTTTCAAGTAAAAATTTATCTCTAATAATAGCTCTCTTTCTGGGCCAGGTCCCCTATCTAAATTCTTTTAGGTGATTAGGGAGAACTGAAAGTTTTTCTTGAGTCTGCCTTCAGCTCAAAATAACCCACAAGACAAAATGACACATTTGGGGGTCACGTAATTTGCTATTCCCCTCAGTTCCACCTTGGAAACTTCTCCAAGAAGTTTCACAATCCCGAAGTTGAGTTGGTAGATGGCTCCATCTCACTGAACCAGTCTCTTAGTCCTGAGAATAAGTCTGTTCAGTTAAACAGTTGTACTTCATTTCAGGAGGTGGTGATTCAGGTGGGATCCCAAAGTTAGGGCTATGGTGCAAGCAGTCAGGTATTTAACAGGCGGCATTTCTATGGAAACAAAAGAAAAACAATGACCAATGATTGGAGCAGACTGTTATCCCAGTTTCTGAGTTCTGAAGGCAGTGAGTCAGGAAGATTTCTAGATGCCTTGCTCAAAATATCTTCAGTTAGAGGCACTCTGATAGATTTTTCTGGTTTGTAGTTTGTCACTGGTGGTCTTTCTGAGGGGCCACACTGCAACAAGCATGAAGATTGTCCATACATGAGCAATTGTGGTGACTTCTCTGAAATTTATATCAAGTTGTCCAACTTTAGCTTGCATGGCTTTAGAAAAATGGCAGTTTTAGTTCTCAAGGATTCCATGTCAAAAGGGTGGGAGAAAAGCTGGAAACATTAGTCTGGAGATTTGTAGTCAAATATTGGAGGAAACTAGAAAAATTAGGATCCAGTCCAGTTTACAGATAGAAAACAAAATCTCAAAGAGAATTAACAGCAGAATTTGATATCCACAAACGTGTGTTACTGAAACATAGTTTTTCTCTGTACAATCACCCCTATTTTTATCAAAGGCAATCACAACAAGGCTAATTCATCTGCAAATCAAGTCTAGTTTCAATCAACTTGGCCTCATTATTTACATAAGTGCATCAAGAATAGTGATTGATCATATAGGCTTTTTAAAATCTACTTTGCTGGAACTTTTCATAAGGAATCTCAGATTGGGGTCACCTGGGTGGCTCAGTCAGTTAAGCATCTGACTTTTGATTTTGGCTCACCTCATGATATCACAGCTCCATGGTATTGAGCCCTATGTCAGGCTCCATGCTGATGGCATGGAGCCTGCTTGGGATTCTCTTTCTCCCTGTCTCTCTGCTCCTCCCCTGCTCATATGTGCACTCTCTCTCTCAAAATAAATAAACAAACTTAAAGAAATAAAAATAAAAACAAAGGAATCTCACGTTGAGTTTTTCAAATCTTGAGGTTGGGCACCTGGGTGGCTTAGATGGTTAAGTGTCTGACTCTTGGTTTTAGCTCAGGTCATGATCTCACGGTGTGTGGGTTTGAGCCCCATGCCAGGCTCTGTTTAAAAAAAAACAACACGGTATATCAGTACATATCAGAATTTTATTAATTTCATACAATTTCTAGAATACTTTGTTAATAATATCAATAACATACAATATAATCTAAGAACGTTTATCATTACTTATTTGACAATCCTTCCCTTGTAAGTTAACATATCAAATAAGCCCAATTAGTGTACCAGCTCTCTTTTTATAAGGAGAGAACGAATCTTTTGAGATATTCCAGGGACCCTCTAGAAATTTTCAAAACTTAGTTTGAGGTCAAAGAAGATTTTATTGAGAATTTTATTTTGGAAACTTTGTCAAAAACATCGAATGGTTTGAATACTTGACCAAATAGGATCACAGATCACTATGAAACAATACTTAATTATTTATTCAACTGAAGTGACAAAAGATGTTAAGGACAAATACAAAAATGGTATGTAGTTATGAGCAAAACCAATGAAAGATCTGATAAAGCACAGAAAATTATTTTGATAAAACACAGAATCTCTGCTTTCTAGGCAGATTATTATAAAAGGTAAAGAAACTTCTTTTGCAGTCTGTTACCAAAAACAAATCAAAAGTCCAAGAAAACTTTGCCCTTTTAAAAGTGAGAAACCCAATTCTAATTTTGCACCAGCTTACTTTTGATATTAAAACTAACTTAACTTGGGGCAGCTGGGTGGCTCAGTCGGTTAAGCATCTGAGTTCGGCTCAGGTCATGGTCTCGCAGTCAGTGAGTTCGAGCCCCGAGTCAGGCTCTGTGCTGTCAGCTCAGAGCCTGGAGCCTGCTTCGGATTCTGTGCCTCCCTCTGTCTCTGCCCCTCCCCCACTCACACTCTGTCTCTCTCTCCCTCAAGAATAAATACACATTAAAAGAAAAGAAATTTAGAATTTTTAACACTTAGAAATCTTCATTTCTTGTGAGAACTAAGAGTAAGCACTAATGAATTGTATTAGACCAGCATTGTTTAGATTGGCAAATTTATGAATATGTTTCATAATCTATAGAAACATATGCTTCTTTTCTTTTAATGTTTATTTATTTATTTTGGAGACAGAAAGAATGGGCAGGGGAGAGACAGGGAGAGAGGGAGACGGAGAAACCCAAGCAGGCTCCGTACTGTCAGCGCAGAGCCCAACACAGGGCTGGGAACCACAAACTGCAGGATCATGACCTGAAAAACCCAAGTCGCACGCTTAACCAACTGAGCCACCCACGTGCCCCTAGAAAAACATGTGCTTCTTCACAGTATAATGTCAACATTACACAACACATGTTTACCAAAAGACCCAAATATCTTTAGTTCCTCCATAATACTATTTTAAAAACTCAGCTGAGTAAGATTTGAACATCTAATTGGCAAGATTCATGAGTAGAGCAGCATCCAACAAGGTATATAAAATGGAAGGCTTTTGTAGGCAGAAGAGACAATTAATATTTGATATTTTGTCTTATTTGGAAATGACCTAGATATTTAATGACTATACATCATTTGATTGAACTTAGCAAAACCTCTAAAGTTTTAAGTTACCAACAAGATTTGGAGGAACTCTTTAAATAGACAAACAATAAAACATAAATATTGTTGAAAAGTTCATTTATAAATGTTTATCTTATATCTATGTAATTCACTTGTTCTTAACAATTATGTTTAGACTACTTGGGAAAATTTCCTGAGACATTAAACAGCTAGCCATCATCGTAAGTTATCTTTTTTGCTGACAAATTCTGTACTAGAGGTTACTTGAGCTCATTTGACTTTTGGTAAACCTAGGTAGAATAAAAGTCTTATATTTTATGCTGATAGCTATGAAGATACGCCTATTTTGATTAAACCAACAAACTTAAACTAGCTTTAATACCAAATATTTTTCCAGGGGTGCCTGGGTGGCTCAGTTGTTTAAGCGACCAGCTCTGGATTTGGGCTAAGGTCATGATCTCACAGTTTGTGGGATCAAGCCCTGTGTCAGGCTCCACAGTGACAGTACAGAGCCTGCTTGGAATTCTCCCTCTCTCCCTGCCTCTCCCCTGCTTGCACATGTGCTCTCTCTCTCAAAATAAATAAACTTTATCAAGCAAGCAAGCAAGCATTTGGATTACTCTCTGTTATATTTCTGAGAACTATAAGCATTTAGTTTTCTGTAAGCCGACTAAATAAAGTTCTTTTACAAATTAATTTTGGTAATACCATTCACAGGGATAAAATGCTACAAATCTACAATATACATATATAGACACATCTAAAAATACAGACCGGGGTGCCTGGGTGGCTTAGTAAGTTGAGTAACAGACTCTTCATTTCAGCTCAGGTCATGATCCCAGGGTCATGGGATTGAGCCCCATGTAGGCACAGAGCCCCTCTGCTCAGCACAGAGCCTGCTTAGATTCTCTCTCTCTCCCTCTGCCCTTCTCCCTTGCTCATGCTCTCTCTCCCTCTCTCTCTATTAAATTAAATTACAGACACAGAGAACTTATAGTTTCACTTTAAAACTTTAGCCATGAAATAGGTATGATAATGTAAAATTCACTAGTTATAAAATAATAATTGGAATAAGTTTTAGGTGTGTCTTGCGCAGATGGCTAAAACCTTTTAGAGGTCACTTAAGATTTGTATTTGTTCTTTTTTTTAATTTTTTTTTTTTTTTTTTTTTTGTCTATATTTGAGAGAGAGAGATAGAGCATGAGCAGGGGAGGAGCAGAGAGAGAGAGGAAGACACAGAATCTGAAGCAGGCTCCAGACTCTGAGCTGTCAGCACAGGGCCCAACGTGGGGCTCAAACCCACAAACTGTGAGATCATGACCTGAGTTGAAGTAGGATGCTTAACAGACTGGGCCACCCAGGTGCCCCAAGATTTGTATTTGTTCTTGACAAGTAATCTTCTTTTTTTCTTTTAAATTTTTTTAATGTTTATTTATTTTTGAGACAGAGCATGAGCGGGGAAGGAGCAGAGAGAGAGGGAGACAAAGAAGCTGAAGCAGGCTCCAGGCTCTGAATTGTCAGCACAGAACCCGACGTGGGACTCGAACTCACAAACTGTGAGATTATGACCTGAGCTGAAGTTGGACGCTCAGCCGACTGAGCCACCCAGGCGCCCTGTGTTCTTGACAAGTAATCTTAATGCAAGTTCTTTCAAGAACTTTGGCTTTCTAAGGTCAGAATTTTTGCTGTACTTGGGTTTCAGGATTGGTAAAAAGGAATAGATGGAGTTTGAAATGCTTTTAGAGCTATATTTCTCGTTTTGCAAAGATTTGTAAGATAAGGACAGTCATCCTCAATTCCTCAAAGAATTGGTTTATAGCCTGGATAATGAAGGACTATACATCTATATTATAATGTTTTTATTTTTTTTTAATGTTTTTTATTTTTATTTTTATTTTTTTAACATTTATTTTTGAGACAGAGAGTGACAGAGCATGAACGGGGGAGGGTCAGAGAGAGGGAGACACAGAATCCGAAACAGACTCCAGGCTCTGAGCTGTCAGCACAGAGCCCGACGCGGGGCTCGAACCCACGGACCGTGAGATCATGACCTGAGCCGAAGTCGGCCGCTTAACCAACTGAGCCACCCAGGCGCCCCTATTTATTTATTTTGAGAAAGAGAGAGAGAGTGCACATGCACAAGCAAGGGAGGGGCAGAGAGAGAGAGAGAGAGAGAGAGAGAGAGAGAGAACCCCAAGCAGGCTGTGCACTGTCTGTGCAGAGCCTGATGTGGGGATTGATCTCACAAACTGTGAGATCATGATCTGAGCCAAAATCAAGAATCAGATGCTGGGGTACCTGGGTGATTCAATTGGTTAAGCATCCGTTTTCGGCTCAGGCCATGATCTTCTGGTTCGTGGGTTCAAGCCGTGTTGGCTCTGTGCTGACAGCTCAGAGCCTGGAACCTGCTTCAGATTCTATGTCTCCCTCTCTCTCTTCCCCTTCCCCCTTGTTCTCTGTCTCTCTCTCAAAAATAAGTAAACATTAAATTTTTTTTTTTTAATTCAAGAGTCAGATGCCTAACTGAGCCACCCAGA
>NW_026057857.1:0-22035 GCF_023721935.1 Panthera uncia
GTTGTCAAACTCTTCTCACGTAGTGAAACGACAGGCTAGTTACAAGACATTCTCCCCACAGTGTCGTATCACAGGGTTGAGTATATGGCACTTACCCTCTAGGCCCCGTGTAGGTTTTCACACGGTTCTCACTGAGCGAAACCACATATCAGGTGAAAGCTGGTTTCGCTACAGTGTTGTTTGGCAGGATTGGGTATACGGCCCTTTCCGCATGGGCCCGCGTAAGTTTTTCAAACAGTTCTAACTTAGAGAAACCAGATGTGAGTTGAAAGATGGTTTCTCCACAGTATGTTTTCTCTGAATCGAGAATTCTGAGAAACTCGAGAATTCCGTTGAAGACGAATCTTCGTTCCCAAAGAAGTTTTTCAAACATGTCTAACATGGTGAAATAAGATGGTAGTGGAAAGATGGTTTCCCCAAGATCTGCTTGACAGAGTGGAGTGTATGACACTTTCCGCCAAAGCCCCCACAGGTTTGCCAACAATTCTTGCTTAGAGAAACAAGATGTGAGTGGAAAGATGGTTTCCCCACAGTGTTGTTTTCACAGGGTTGAGGGTATGGCACTTTCCATCTAGGCCCCACATGGGTTTTCCAACACTTCCACGTTAGTGGAGCCAGAGGTTAGTGGAAAGATGGTTTCCGTAGAGTACAGATTGAGTTGTGTACAAGGCACTTCACTCTCCACATAGGCCCCCCACATAGGTGTTCCGACACTTCCAACGTTGTGACACCAGACGTTAGGTGAAAGATGGTTTCTCCAAAGGAATCTTTCATAGTGGCTGGTATATGTCACTTTCCACATCGTTCCCCACATAGGTTTTCAAACTCTTCTAACCTAGTGATTGATACAAGCCTTCACTTCATCCCTCGCGGGAGATCACGAGACCAGAGTCGATTCGGCCCTGGCGACGTCCCTGAACCGAACGCTAACCCTAGCTAAGGCGCTCTTCCCAAGGGGACCCAATTGCAACGTCTGACGACACCACGCGCCTGGGGTCCAGAAGCGGTGGAGACTCACTCAGCATGGAACCTGGAAGCTCACCATGTCTTTTCACAGCCCGGCTGCAGCTGCCCAAGACGATTCCGGAGGCCTCAGCGACCTGTGGCCCATCGACGAGTGTGGCCTTTGCAGCCAAAGACGGATACGGACCGACACCCTTCCTTGTGTCCTCAACTCAGCCATTCGGTGAGACCACAGCCCTGCTGTGGGTTCGGTGCCTGGATACTCCTGGGACCTAACCGTAATGCTAATCCTACCTAGAACCGGGCCCTCCACCGAAACTTAAGCCTGTCTCGAACCCTAACTTTACAATGGAGCCGCCTTGATACATGAGCCCTCACTTCAGCCGTCGAGGGAGATCGCGAGACCCGAGTCGCTTCTGCCCTGGCGAAGTGCCTGGACCGAACCCTAACCCTAGCTAAGGCTCTCTCGCAATGGGGACCGTATTCCAACGATTGACAACACCAGGCATCTAAGATCCAGAAGCGGTGCAGGCTGACACGGCATGGAACCTGTAAGCTCAGCATGTCCTTTCCCAGGCCCCGCTGCAGCTGCCCGAGAGGATTCCAGAGGCCTCCTCCACCAGGGGCCGATCGAGGTGTGGCCTTGGGAGCCAAAGACGGATCCTGACCGGCATCCTCCTTTGTGCCCTCAACTCAGCCCTTCGGTTGAAACATCTTGTTTCACCGTTAGAAGTTTCTGTAAACATTTTCGGGGAATTACGATGAAAGTGGCATATTCTTGAATCTGTGAAAGAGTATTATGGAGAAACGGTCTTTCAACTAATATCTTGTTTCTCTAACCGAAGTACTTGAAACCCTATGCCGGGTCTATGAAGAAAGTGCCGTATACTCAACTCCGTGAGACAACACGTGAAAGCGGTGAAATCCTCTTTCAACTACCATCTGATTTCAGAAATTTAGAAAAGCTTAAAAACTTATGAAGGACCTAGAGGAAGGCGCCATATACTCCAGTCTGTGAAACAATATTGTGGGATAAAAATCTTCCCATTAACAACTTGATTCACTGTTAGAACTGGTTTAAAACATACACTAGGGACTATGGGGAAAGTGACATATACTCGACAATAAAAACTGCTGGGGGGAAACCATCTTTCAACTAACTTAACGGTTTCACGTTGCTAGGCGTGTTCCAAAGCCTTTGCATAAAGCTTATGCATAAGGTGCCACATAGTCAACTCTGGCAAACAACACATCTTTCAACTAATATCTTGTTTCGCGACACTAGAAGTGGCTAAAAACTCATGCGGGGACTACAGCCAAAGTGCCCGGTACTCAACCCTCTGAAACGATTGTGTGGTGCAAACATCTATCCGTTAACATCTGGTGTCGCAAACTTAGTGTGCTTGAACACCCATGCGGGGGGCGACATCAAAAGTGCCACATACACACCTGTCTGATAGGTTGCGGGGGAAACCATCTTTCACGTGACAGCCCATTACGCTAAGGTGGAAGTGTTTGAACACCTATGAGGGGCCTAAGCGGAAGGTGCTAAACACCCATCTCCCTGTGAAACAACACTGTGGGGCAACCGTCTTTCAACTAATACCTGGTTTCACAAAGTCTGAACTGTTTAGAAACACTTGAGTGGCCTCCGCAAGGTGCCATATACACAACTCTGTGAGGAGACCACTGTTCGATTAACATCTGGTTTCACTAAGGTTCGAGTGTTTGGAAAACTGTGCTCGGGATACATGAAAGTGCCATAGGCTCTATTCTGTGAAGCAGCAGTGTAATGAAAACAATCGTTCAACTACCATCTTGTTTCGCGAGGTTCGAATTGTTGGAAAATCAATGCAGGGCTTATGGTGAAAGTGCCACATCCTCAACTCTGTCAAAATGCACTTTGTGGAAATGGCCTGTCAATTAACGTGTCGTGTCGCGTAGAAGTCTGTGAAGCTCTATGTGGGGAATGATGTGGAGAGTGACATGTACAGGACTCTGTAGAGAATCCTGTGGAGAAACCCCCTTTCAACTAACATCTTGGTGCACTAAGTTCGAAGTGTTTGAAGACCTATGCAGGGACTACGCAGAGAGTGCCGTATGCTCAACTCTGTAAAACAACAGCGTGGTGATATCCTCCAATTATCACCTGGGTTCACTTGTCAGACGTGTTTGAAATGCCTTGCGGCGGCTACACCGAGTATATCTTACATTGCACTGTGTCAAACAACACTTGGAGGAAGCCGTCCTCCAACTCACATCTTATTTCCCTAAGTTTGATGTGTTTGAAAACCATGCGGGGCCCACAACGAAAGTGCCATATACTCAGCTCCGAGAACAGACACTATGGTGACACAGTCTCCGAGCATCTGGATTCGCGAGGTTACAAGGGTTTGAAAAGACGTGGGCGGGGGGGGGGGGCTTAGGTGCATAGCACCCACCGTACGCTCAACTCTGGGAAACAACATGGGACAAACTGACTTTTAACTAAAAACTTTTAACTAGAAAAGGGTTAGAAGGGTTTCAAATCCCTGAGGGGCCTATGAAGACCGTGCCATATACTCGACTCTGTGAAACAACACTGTGGGAAAACGATCTTCGACTACCAGCTGGTTTCTCTGAGTGAGCAGTGTGTGGAAATCCTATGATCTCGTAGGATTGCCTAATCGCAAGGTGCCTTACACTCAACTGTGTGAATACCAGTGTGGTGAAAGGATCGCTCAACTACTATCTGGTTTCACTGATACAAGTGTTTGAAAACACATGCGGGGCCCATGTGGCTAGCGCCATACGCGCCACTCAATCACACAACACTGGTGAAACGACCTTTCCATTAGCTTCTCACTGCGCGTAGTTACAAGGGTTTGAAAACCTAAGTGGAGGCCACACGGAGAGTGCCAATTCTGTGAAACAACACTATGGGGAAACCATCGTTCACCTACCGTCTGGTTTCCCTAAGGTAGAGGTCTTTGAAAACCCATGGGAAGCCTAACGGTTAAGTGCCATGGACTCGACTGTGAGAGACAATGGTGTGGCAAAACGATCTTTCAGCTGACATCTGGTTTCCCTGCTTCAAGCCTGTTTGAAAACTATCCAGGGTCTATGAGGAGAGTGCCATATTTTCAACTCCGAGACACAACACAGTCGGGGAAACCCTCTTCCAACTAACATGTTGTTTCAGTAAGTTAGCAGTGTTTGAAAACCACGCGGAGATGACACCGAAAGCGCCACAGACTCAACTCTGTGAGACACTGTGGAGAAACCATCTTTCAACTAACATCTCATTTCACAAAGTTACAAGCGTTTGAAAACCCTTGTAGGGCCTGCGCCGAAAGTGCCACCTGGTCAACTCTGTGAAACACTGTGGGGACTCCACCTTCAACTAACATCTCGTTTCACTTAGAAGTGTTTGAGAGCCGTATGCCGTTCTACGTAGAAAGTGCCATGTGCTCAACTCTCTAAAGCAACACGGTGGGGGGACCACCCTTCACATACCATCTGGGCTCCCCTGTTAGAAGTGTTTGAAAACTTATGCAGAGCCTACACCGCAAGAATCATACACTCCACTCTGTCAAACAACACCTGGGGAAGCCGTCCTCCAACTCACATTTTAATTCACTATGTTAGATGTAGATGCAAACCATGTGGGGCCTAGTCTGAAAGTGCCATATACTCAACTCTGTGAAACAGCACTGTGGGGGAAAGACTCTTTCTTCTAGCCTCTGGTTTCACTAGGTTACAAGTGTCTGAGAAGACCCACGGGACCTAGGCGCGTAGACCATGCATTCAACTCTGTGACACAACGCTGTGGTGAATCCAAGTTGCAGCTAACTGCTCTTCACCAAAAGTGGTTGAAAACCTATGCCAGTTCTACAAAGAAAGTGTCATTTGCTCAACTCTGCGCAACACGACTGTGGTGAAACCGTATTTCAAGTAACATCTGGGTTCATTTCGTAGGAGTGTTTCGCAACTTGCGGGGGGGGGGGGCTTAGGCGGAAAGTGCCATCTGCTCCACTGTCAATTTTTAGGGAAACCATCTTCCATCTTGTTTCACCATGTTAGACGTACGTGAAAAACGTTGCTAGGAACAATGAGGAAAGTGCCATGTTCTCGACTCTGTGAAAACATACTGTGGAGAAACCATCTTTCAACTAACACCTTGTTTGCCTAAGTTAGAAGAGTTTGAAAACGTATGCAGACGTGGACGGTGAGTGCCATATACTCGGCTATGGGGAAAAACACGGTGGAGAAAACACCTTTCAACTAACATCCCAGTTCACTAAGGCAGACGTGTTTGAAAACCTACGGAGGCTTATGTAGAAAGTGACGTACACTCAACTCTGTGACACGACCTTGTGGGGAAAGCATCTTCCACCTACCATGTGGTTTCACTAAGTTGGAAGTGTTTGAGAAGCATCCGGAGACTACAACGAACCTGCCGTATACTCAACTCTCTGAGACGCTGTGGGGGAAACCATCTTTCCAGTCACATCTCGTTTCACAAAGTGAGAAGTGTTTGACAACCCATGCAGGGCCTAGGCGGAAAATGCCATACACTCAACTCTGTGAGACAACACTGTGGGTCTCCACGTTTCACCTAGCCGCTCGTTTCGCTTAGTGAGAAGGGTTCGAAAGCCTACGTGGGTACTACGCAGAGAGGGCCCTGTGCGCAATCTGTAAAACAACACTGTGGTGAAACCCTCCTTCAAACAGCATCTGTGTTCCCTCGTTAGAAGTGTTTGCAAAGCTACGCGGAGCCTAGCCCTAAAGTATCTCACACTGCGCTCTGGCAAATAACACGGTGAAAGCCGTCGTTCCACTGACATCTCGCTTCGCTAAGATAGACGTAGCTCCAAACGTTGCGGGGCCTACAACGAGAGTGCCATATAATGAACCCTGTGAGACGACACTGTGGGGACACAATCTGTCTCTTAACATCTGGGTTCACTAAGCCACAGGTGTTTCAAAAGGCTCGCAGGCGCCTAGCGCACGGGACCGTACGCTCTCAACTCTTGGAAACAACACTGTGGGGAAACCGCCCTTCAACTACCATGAGGTTTCTCTAAGGTAGAAGGGTTTGAAAACCTACGAGAAGCCTAACGGTTGAGTGCCGTCTACTCAACTGTGAGAAACGATGGTGTGCTGAAACGAGCACTCAAATAACACCAGGTTTCACTAACTTAAGAGTGTTTGGAAACTGTTGGGGGTCTACGCGGCAAGGGCCCTACCCTCAACTCTGTGAGACGTTGGGGGGAGACCACTTTTCAAATAACAGCTCGTTTCCCAAAGTGACAACGGCTTCAAGACCCATGCAGGGCCTGCGACGAAAGTGCCGTAGAGTCAACTCTGTGAAACAACACCGTGGAGACGCCGCCTTTCAACACACCTCTCGTTTCCCTTACTGAGAAGAGTTTCAGAAACGACGGGCTTCCTACGCAGAAAGCGCCATGTGCTCACCTCTGTAAAACAACACTGTGGTGAAACCATCCTTCAAATAGCATCTGGGTTCCCTTGTTAGACGTGTCTGAAAAGCTTTGCGGAACTCACACCAAAAGTATGAGACACCCACTCTGTCAAACACCTGGGGTGTGTGTGTGGGGAGGGGGGAGGGCAGAGAAGCCGTCCTTCTACTAACAGCTTACTTCACTATGTTACCTGTGGTTGCAAACTTTTCGTGCGGGGCCTACAGCGAAAGTGCCACATACTCAACTCTGAAACAACACTGTGGGGAAACCGTTTCAACTAACACGTGGTTTCACTAAGAAGTGTTTGAGCAACCCGTCGGGGCTTAAGCACAATGTGCTATATGTGTATATATACATATACATATATATATATACAGAGCACTGTCACACCGCACATTGCAGGAGCCTTCTTCTGGCCAACAGCTTGCATCACTAACATAGAAGTGTTTGGAACCTTCTTTGGGGAACCAGGGGGAAGTGACATATACTCGACAGTGGGAGAGAATACTGTGGACTGACATCACGTTTCACTGGGCACAGGTGTCTGAAAACCCATTCGGGGCCTATGACGAAGATGCCATATACGCGACTCTGTCAAGAGGCACTTTGGGGAAACCAACTTTCAAATAACATCCCGTATCACTAGGTTAGGTTTGCCGGAAATCCTCTGCGGGCAAAGAAGGGGCAAGTGACATTTACTCGGCTGTGTGAGAAAGTCCAGTGAAGAAGCCATCTTGCAACTAACATCTTGGCTCACTGAGGGAGAACTGTTCGAAAACCTATGCGGTGCCCACATGTAAGGTCAGTGCCACAAACTCGGCTCTGTGAACGAACATCTTGTATCGCTAAGTTAGACCAGCGTTTGAACAAACGCTTATCGTGGGGCCTCAGTGGAAGGTGCCATATACTTGTCTTGGGCAAACTGCACTTTGGAGAAACGCTTTCCACTCACCTCTGGTTCCACTAACTTGGAAGTGTTTGCAATCCCATGTGGGACCTAGACTCTCAGCGCTGTGAAACAAAACTGTTGGGGAAACCCTCTTTCAACTACATTGGGTTTCACCAGGTAAGAAGCGTGTGAAGCCTGTGGGGGCTTTTTGCGGCGCGTGCCACTCAACTCTGTCAAATGTTTGCCCTTCAGGGAAACTGCCCTTCAGCTGATATCTTGTATCACTAAGTCAGAAGCGTTTGAAAACCTACGCGGGGCACGATGTGGAAAGTGACAAGTACTCGATACTCTGAAAGAGTCCTGCAGAGAAACCATCTCTCAGCTGACACCTTGTTTGACTAAGTTGCAAGAGTTTGAAAGCGTATGCAGACGTACACAAGTGCTCTGTCCTCGACTGTGTGAAACAAAACCGTGGGGGGCGGGGGGGGGGGGGGGGGAAACACCTTTCAGCTAACATCTCCTTTCCCTAAGTGAGAAGAGTCGGAACAGTGATGGGAGGCCTATAGTGAAGGCTGCACATTTGGGGAAACCATCTTTGCAGGAACTTCTTGTATCACCAGGTTGGCATTGTTTGAAATTCTATGCGGAGAACGACGTGGAAAGTCACCCTCCACCCTGTAGAGAAACCATCTTTCAGCTAGCATCTCATTTCACTGAGGTCCAATGTTTGTGAACCTACGGTGGCTTGCGTAGAAAGTGCCCTTACTCTCCATCATGTGAAACACGGTGTGGCGAAACGGTCTTTCTGCACTAGAAGAGAGCTGTCTGACACCTGTGCGGGGCCGACAAGGTAGGTGCCGTATAGTCACCCGTGTGAAGGCACACTCTGAGGACACCATCTTTTAGCTAACACCTAGTTTCACTCAGTTCCAAGGGCTTGAAAACCTGCGCGGGACTATGCGTCAAGTTCCATGTACTCAACTCTGTCAGACTTCACTCTGGGGAAAACTAACATTCAACTAACAGCTTGTATCAATCACTAGGGCTGAAGTGAGGGCCCATGCCACAAAGCAGCTCAAGTGCAGGCTTAGGGTTCGAGGCAGGCTTAGGTTTCAGTGGAGGGTCCAGGTAAGAGGTAGGGTTAGTGTTAGGGTCAGGCCTAGGTCCCAGGAAGCTCCAGGTGATGAACCCACAGCAGGGCAGTGGTCTCCCCAAAGGGCTGAGTTGAGGGTACTGGTCAGGGTGCTGTTCTGGATCAGTCTTAGGCTGCCAAGGCCTCACACGTCGGTGGGCCCCTGGTTGAGGTGAACTTCAGAATCTTCTCGGGCAGCTGCAGGCGGGCATGGGAAACGACATGGTGAGCTTCCAGGTTCCATGCCGAGTCAGCCTGCACCGCTTCTGGACCCTAGGCGCGTGGTGTTTTCAGACGTTGGATTTAGGTCCCGATGTCGAGAGAGGCTTAGCTAGGGTTAGGGTTCGGTCCAGGGACGTCGCCAGGGCCGATGCCACTCAGGTCTTGTGATCTCCCTCGAGGGCTGAAGTGACGGCCCATGCCACTACGCAGCTCAAGTGCAGGGTTAGTGTTCGAAGCAGGCTTAGGTTTCATTGGAGGTTCCCGGTTCGGAATAGGTTAAGGTTTAGGTGTAGGGTTAGGTCCCAGGTGGCGCCAGATACCGAACCCACAGTAGGGCAGTAGTCTCTCCTAAGGGCTGAGTTGAGGGCACAAGGGAGGGTGCCGGTCAGTATCAGTCTTTGCCAAGGCCACACACGACGATTGACCCCTGGTTGAGGAGGCTCCGGAATCCTCTCGGGCAGCTGCAGCCGGGCCTGGGGAACCACATGCTGAGCTTCCAGGTTCTATGCTGAGTGAGCCTGCACTGCTTCTGGACCCCAGCCACGTGGTGTTGTCAGGCGTTGAAATTGTGTCCCCATGGGTAGAAAGCCTTAGCTAGGGTTAGGGTTCGGTCCAGGGACGTCACGAGGCCCGAAGCCACTCGGGTCTCATCTCCCTCGATGGCTGAAGTGATGTCCCATGTTACAAGGTGGCTCAATTGCAGGGTTAGGGTTCGAAGCAGGCTTAGGTTTTGGTGGAGGCTCCCGTTTTGGGGTTGGGGTACGGTTAGGGTTAGGGTTAAGACCCAGGAGGCTACTGGTGCTGGACCCACAGCAAGGCAGTGGTCTCCCTAAAGGGCTGAGTTGAGGGAACAAGGGAGGGTGCCGGTCAGGAGATGTCTTGGGGGGCTGCCAAGGCCACACACGATGATGGGCCACTGGTCGAGGAAGCCTCCGGAATCCTCTCGGACAGCTGCAGCCGGCCTGGAAAATGATATAGTGAGCTTCCAGGTTCTATCCCGTATCAGCCTGCACTGCTTTTGGACCCCAGGCGCTTGGTGTTGTCAGACAAACGTTTGAATTAGGTCCCATGGGGAGAGCGCCTTTTCTAGGGTTAGGGTTCGGTCCAGGAAGGTCGCGAGGGCCGAAGCTACTCCGTGCTCATCATCTCCCTCGCGGGCTGAAGTGAGGGCCCACGTTACAAGCCGGCTCAAGTGCAGGGTTAGGATTCGAGGCACGCTTAGGTTTCAGTGGAGGGTCCCGGTGCTGGATAAGTTTAGGGTTAGTGTTAGGTCTCAGGAGGCTCCAGGCGCCAAACCTACAGCAGGGCAGTGGTCCCCGAAGGGCTGAGTTGAGGGCACCAAGGAGGTTGCCAAGGCCACACACGTCGATGTGCCCCTGGTCAAGGAGGCCTCCGCAATCCTGTCGGGCAGCTGCAGCTGGGCCTGGGAAACGACATGCTCAGCTTCCAGGTTCAATGCTGTGTGAGCTTGCACCGCTCTGGACCCCAGGCGCGTGGTGTTGTCATACGTTATAATTGGGTTCCCATGGGGAGAGAGCTTTACCTAGGGTTAGGGTTTGGTCCAGGGACGTCGCCAGGGCTGAAGCTACTCCGGTCTCGTATTCTCCCTCGAGGACTGAAAAGAGGGCCGATGCCACATGGCGGCTCAAATGTAGGGTTTGAGTTTGAGGCAGGCTTAGGTTTCCGTGGAGCCCCCAGTCCCCGGTAGGGTTAGGGTTATGGTTAGGGTTAGGACCCAGGAGGCTCCAAGCGCCGAAACCAAAGCAGGGCAGTGGTAATCGCGAAGGGCTAAATTGAGGGCAAAAGGGAGGGCTCCAATAAGGATCAGTCTTTGGCTGCCAAGGCCACACACTTGTTTGGGCTCCTGGTCGAGGAGGCCTCAGGAATTCTCTCGGGCAGTTGCAACTGGGTCTGGGAAACAACATGGTGATATTCCAGGTTCCATGCGAGGTGAGCCTGTACCGCTTCTGGACCCAAGTCGCATGGTGTTGTCAGACGTTGGAATTGGGCCCCCATGGGGAGGGAACCTCAGGTAGGGTGAGGATTCAGTCCAGGGACATCGCTAAGGCTGAAGCGACTCCGGGATCGTGGCATCCCTCAAGGGCTGATGTGAGGGCCCATTAGACAAGGCGGCTCAAGTGCATGGTCAGGGTTCGAGGCAGGCTTGTTTCTGTGGAGTGTTCTGGTTCAGAGTAGGGTTAGGGTTAGGTCCCAGGAGGCTCCAGGCGCCGAACCCACAGCAGGGCAGTGGTCTCCCCAAAGGGCTTAGTTGAGGGCACAAGGGATGTTGCTGGGCAGGGTTAGTCTGGCTGCCTAAGCCACACAAGTCGATGGGCCACTGGTCGAGCAGGCCTTCGGAATCCTCTATGGCAGCGGCATCCGGGCCTGGGAAACTACATGGTGAGATCCCCGGTTCCTTGCCGAGTGAGCCGGTACCGCTTTTGGACCCTAGTTCCGTTGTGATGTCAGACGTTGGAATTTTGTCACCATGGGGAGAGAGCCTTAGGTATGTTTAGCTTTCAGTCCAGGGATGTCGCCAGGGCTGAAGCGACTCGGGTCTTGTGATCTCCCTCTTGGGCTGAAGTGAGGGCCCATGCCACAAGGCAGCTGAAGTGAAGATTTAGGTTTCGAGGCCGGCTTAGGTTTCCATGGAGGGTTCCGTTTCTGGAATAGGGTTAAGTTAGGGTTAGGTCCAAACAGGCTCTACGTGCCGAAACCACAGCAGGGCAGTGTTTTCCCTGAATGCCTGAGTTGAGGGCACAAGGATCTTGGGGGTTGGGGTCAGTATTTGGCTCCAAGTCCACAGAAGTCGATGGGTCCCTGGTCGGTGAGGCTTCAGGAATCCTCTTGGGCAGCTGCTGCCGGGCTTGGAAAATGACATTGTTGGCTTCCAGGTTCCATGCCGAGTGAGCCTGCATCGCTTCTGCACCCCAGGCATGTGGTGTTGTCAGACTTTGCGATTGGTTCCCCATGTGGAGAGAGCCTTAGCTAGGGTTAGGGTTCGGTCCAGGGACGTCACCAGGGCCGAAGCGACTCAGGTCTCCTGATGTCTCTCGAGGTCTGAAGTGAGGGCCCATGCGACGGGGCGGCTCAAGGGGAGGGTTAGGGTTTGAGGCCGGCTTAGTTTTCAGTGGAAGGATCCTGGTCGGGGTAGGTTTAGGTTTAGGTTTAGGTTCAAGCAGCCTCTAGGCGCCGAAGCCACAGCAGGGCAGTGGTGTCCCCGAAGGTCTTAGTTGAGGGTACAAGGGAGGGTGCAGGTCGGGATCAGTATTAGACTCAAAGGCCACACATGTCGGTGGTGCCCTGGTCGGGGAAGCCTCCGGAATCTTCTGGGGCAGCTGCCGCCAGGCCTGGGAAACAACATGGTGAGCTTCCAGGTTCCATGCCGAGTGAGCCTGCACCGCTTATGGACCCCAGGCGTGTGGTGTTGTCAGAGTTTGGAATTGGTCCCAATGGAGAGAGAGCCTTAGGGTTAGGTACAGGGATGTCACCAGGGACGAAACGATTCCGGTCTCGTGATGACCATCAAGGGCTGAAGTGAGGGCCCATGCGATGGGGCACCTCAAAGGGAGGGTTAGGGTTCACGGCTAGCTTAGTTTTCAGTGGAAAGATCCGGTTTGGGGCAGAGTTAGGGTTAGGTTTGGGTCCCAGGAGGATCCAGGCGACAAACCCACACCAGGGCAGTGTTCTCCCCGAAGGGCTGAGTTGGCACCAGGGAGAGTGTCGTTCAGCGTCAGCCTTTGGCTGCAAAGGCCACACAAGTCGATGGGGCCCTGGTCGGGGAGGCCTCAGGAATCCTCTTGTGCAGCTGCCGCTGGGGTCTGGGAAACTACATAGTGAGCTTCCAGGTTCCATGCCGAGTGAGCCTGTGTCGCTTCTGGACCCCAGGCATGTGGTGTTGTCAGACTTTGGGATTGGGTCCCCATGGGGAGAGAGCCTTAGCTAGGGTTAGGGTTCGGTCCAGGGACGTCGTCAGGGCCAAAGCAACTCTGATCTCGTGATGTCCCTCGAGGGCTGAAGTGAGGGCCTATGTGACGGGCGGCTCAAGGAGAGGGTTAGGTTCGAGGCGGGCTTAGATTTCGGTGGAAGGATCCGGTTCGGTGTAGGTTTAAGTTTAAGGTTGGTCCCAGGAGGATCCAGGCGCCAAACCCACAGCAGGGCAGTGTTGTCCCCGAAGGCCTGAGTGGAGGGTACAATGTAGAGTACAGGTCGGGACCAGTCTTTGGCTGCCAAGGCCACACAAGTCGATGGGCCCCTGGTCTGGGAGTCCTCCTGTATCCTGTCGGGCAGCTGCAGCCGGGCCTGGGAAACGACTTGCTGAGCTTCCAGCTTCCATGCTTAGTGAGCCTGCACCGCTTCTGGACCTCAGGCATGTGGTGTTGTCAGACTTTGGGATTGGGTCCCCATGGGAGGGAGCCTAAGCTAGGGTTAAGGTTCAGTCCAGAGACATCACCAGGGCCGAAGCGACACCGGTCTTGTGATGTCCTTCGAGGGCTGAACTGAGCGCCTATGCGACGGGGAGTCTCAAGGGGAGGGTTAGGTTTCGAGGCCGTTTAGGTTTCAGTGGAGCCTTCCAGTTTGGGGGAGGGTTAGGGTTAGGGTCAGGTCCTAGGAGGCTCCAGGCGCTGAAAACACACCAGGGCAGTGGTGTCCCCAAAGGTTTGAGTTGAGGGCACAAGGTTTTTTATCCGTTGGGGCCAGTCTTTGGCTGCCAAGGCCACACAAGTCCATGGGCCCATGTTCGGGGAGGCCTCAGGAATGGTCTTGGGCAGCTGCATCCGGCCATTGAAACGACGTGGTGAGCTTCCAGGTTCCATTCCGAATGAGCCTCCACCGCTTCTGGACCCCAAGCCTGTGGTGTTGGCCGACTTTGGGTTTGGGTGCCCATGGGGAGAGAGCCTTAGGTAGGGTTAGTGTTCATTCCAGGGACATCACTATGGCTGAAGCAACTCTAGTCTCGTGATGTCCCTCAATGGCTGAAGTGAGGTGCCATGCGACGGAGTGGCTCAAGTGGAGGGTTAGGGCTCGAGGGCAGCTTAGGTTTTGGTGGAGGCTTCTGGTTTGGGGTAGTGTTACGGTTAGGGCTAGGCCCCAGGAGGCTCCAGGCGCTGAACCCCAGCAAGGTAGTGGTCTACCCGAAGGGCTGAGTTGAGGGCACAAGGGACGGTGCCGGTCAGCGTCAGTCTTTTGCTGCCAAGGCCACAAAAGTCGATGGTCCCCTGGTCAGTGAGGCCTCAGTAATCCTCTTGGACAGCTGCAGCCGGACCTGGGAAACGATACGGTGAGCTTACACGTTCCATGCTGAGTGCCTTTTCCACCTAGGCCCTGCCGTAGCTTTTCGAACCATTCTCGCCGAGTGAAACATGTTCATTAACGGAGAGATAGTTGGGTCCCACAGTGGGGCTGCTGAGAGCCGAGCCTAGGGTACTTTCCGCCCAGTCCCCACACCTGCGTTTCAAACACTCGTAACTCAGGGAAACGCGATGCCATTCGAAAGACGGTTTCTGCACCGTGTTTTTACACAGCATTTCAATCCATTGTCCTTTCCGCATTCGTCCCACTGGGTTTGCACACCGTTGGGACGTGGTGAAACAGCACGTTGTTGGAAGGCTGCCTTCTCTTCCCCGGGAGCTATTTCACAGAGCAGAGGTGTGTGGCGTTTTCCTGCTAGGCCCCGCGTGGGGTTTCGAGCGTTTCCAAGTTCGTTGCAGCAGGTGTGATTTGAAAGATGCATTCCCCAAGGGCAGTTGGAGACAGTGGAGTATAGGACACTGTCCACCTAGGCCCGCATAAGTTTTCAAACCCTTCCGAGTGATAAAAGATGTTCGTTCCAAGACGGTCTTCCCGCACAGAGCTGTTCAGAAAGTGGAGGATAAGGCTCTTCCCTCGTGGGCTCCGCATAGCTTTGCAAACAGTTCTTAGTGAAACCATGCAGGGCCTGAACGACGGCTTCAGCAAAGTGCCGGTTCACAGGCTTGAGTACATGGCACGTTCCTCATCGGCCCCGCAGGGGTTCACGACACTCCTGATGTAGTGAAACATGGTGTTGCTTGAATGATGGTGTCTCCCCAGGATTCTTTCATGCTGGCGGGCACATGTCACCTCTCCCCGTCGTTCCCCGCATAGGTGTTCCTACGCTTCTGGGATAGTGAGATCAGATGTCAGTTGAAAGGTGGTTTCCCCAAAGTGCAGACGGGCAGAGTGGAGCGTAGGGAACTTTACGCCTTGTCTCCGGAGACTTTTGGGAACACTGCTCATTGTGGGAAACGAGCTGTTAGTTCAAAGATGCTTTCTCCAGACTGTTGTCTCACACAGGTGAGGATGTGGCACTTGCCTCGGAGGCCCCGCAGAGCTGTCCAGACAGTTCTCCCTTCACAAAACAAGCTATCAGTTGCAAGACTCTTTGCCCAGCGTGTAGTTCCACAGAATCGAGTTACATGGCACTTCCCGCCTAAGCCCCTATAGGGTTTCAAGCCTTTCTCACTTCGTGAAACGAGATGCGAGTTGAAAGCTGGTTGCAGCCTAGCGTTGCTTCACAAAAACGAGCATGTGGCAGTGTCTGCCCAGGCCCCGTGAAGGGTTTCACACAGATGTGTCCTTGGGAAACAAGACGGGCCTTGAATGATGATGACGGGCCCAAAGTGTAGTTTGAGAGCAAGGAGCGTATGGTCCTTTCTCGAGGGTTCTGGCAGAGGTGTTCCAACATTGCTCACTGAGTGAAGCAAGGTGTTAGTGGAAAGGTGGTTTTCCCAAAACACAGGTAGACAGAGTTGAGTGTACACAGCAGGACGCAGAGTCGCCATAGAGTTTTGGAAACACTGCGGGATGAGTGACACGAGATCTTAATCTGAAGTTGGTTTCTGCAGCGTTTTCTCAGGCACAGTTGTGGGCACGGCACTTACCTGGCAGGCCCCGCATAGGCTACCAGACACTTGTCACTTTGTGAAACAAGCTCCGAGTTGAAACACTGCCTGGCCACCGTGGTGTTTCACATCATGGAGTGTGCGGCACTCCCCCCCCACCACCACCCACCCACCCGTAAGTTTTCTGACCTTTCTAACGTGAGGAAACGAGACCCTGGGCGAGGGACGGTTTCGCTATTGTGTTGGCTCACCAAACTGAGGGCCCGGCACTCTCTGCTTAGGCACCATGTCGGTTTTCCAACAGTTGTGTCCTTGTGAATCAAATATTCCTTGAGTGATGCTGTCCCCGATGTGCCTCCTGCTCTTGGGGCCTAGTCCCAACAGAGGTGTTCCAGCACGTGTGACTGAGTGTAACAACGTGTTAGTTGAAGGATGGTTTCCCCACAGTGTTTTTTCTCAGATCGACTACGTGGCACTTCACTTGTGGGGCCCGCGTAGCTTTTGACACAGTGCTCACGTAGTGAAACCCGGTCTTCCTGGAAAGAGTGTTTCAGCACGGTGCTGGCTCACAGGATTTAGTACATGGCACTTTTCCACCTAGGCCCCGCGTAGTTTTTCGAACCCTTCTTGCTGAGTGAAATGACATGTTCATTAACGGAGAGATAGATGGGTTCCCACAGTGGGGCTGCTGAGAGCCGAGCATAGGTCACTTTCCTCATAGGACCGCATAGGGTTTTCAAACACTTTTAACTTTGTGAAACGCAAAATCATTTGATAGATGGTTTCCGCACCATGTTTCACAGCATTTCAATCCGTGGCCCTTTCCGGATTGGCCCCACTGGGTTTGCACACAGTTGGGACGTGGTGAAACAGCACGTTGTTGGAAGGATTTCTTCCCAGGAGTTGTTTCACGGAGAGATGTGTGTGGTGTTTTCCCGCTAGTCCCTGCGTGGATTTTCAAACTCTTCCAAGTTCATTGAACCAGATATTAGTTGAAAGATGTTTTCCCCAAAGTGTTGTTTGACTCATTGTTAATAGGACAGTGTCCACCTCATAGGTTTTCAAACACTTCCGAATGAGTCAAGATGTTAGTTAAAAAATGGTGTCCCCACAGTGCTCTTCACAGAATTGAGGGTATGGCACTTACCTTGTGGGCTCCAGATAGGTTTGCAAACACTTTTCACTTAGTGAAACCCACATATCCTGAAAGATTGCTTCACCGATGTGCCTTTTCACAGTTTTGAGTACATGGCTCTTTCCACGTCAGTTCCACATGGGTTTTCAAACACTTCTAACATAGTGAAACATGGTGTTGGTTGAACGATGGTGTCTCCACGGATTTCTTTCAGCTAGGCTGGCATATGGCACCATTCCCATCGTTCCCCACATAGGTATTCCAACACTTCTGGCATGTGAGACAAGATTTTAGTTGAAAGATGGTTTCCCCAAAGTGCAGGTTGACAGCGTTCAGCATACGGAACGTGATGCATCGTGGCTGTATAGTTTTGGAAACACTTTAGAATGAGTGAAATGAGATGTTAGTTGAAAGATGGCTTCCCCTAAGTGCAGGTGGACCGCATTGTGTAATGGAATGTTAGCATAGTCGCTTTATAGGTTTGGAAACACTTCTGAATGAGTGAAAGTAGATGGTAGTTAAAAGGTGGTTTATCCAGAGTCTTCTGTTGCACAGTTTAGGATAAGGCACTTACCTTGGAGACCCCTCATAGTATTCCTGACACTTTTCAGTTGGTGAAACAAGCCAGTAGTTGAATGCAGTAGATGCGGTCTTTCATCCAATAGCTTGTTTCCCTTAGTGAAACTGTTTGGAAACCTATGGGAGGTCTACAAATTAAGTGCCATTATACTCCACTCTTTGAAGAACAGTGTGGGGCACCATGTTTTAACATAATCTTGTTTCAGTCTGTTACAAGTGTTTGAAAATCTATGCAAGTCCTATGCAGATAGTGCCATACACTCAACTCTGTCAAACTCCACTTTGGGGAATAAGTCTTTCAACAATCCTTTATCATTAAGTTTTAATTGTTTCAAAACCTATGCAGTAAACGTTGTGGAAAGTGACATTTGCCTGACATTGTTAAAGTATGCTGTTCAACAACCACTGTTTCAACTACCGTCTTCTTTCACTAAGTTAGAATAGCGGCAAATCTTTGCAGGGCATAAGCGGAAAGTGTCATATATCAAATCTGTGAAACAACTCATGTGAAACCATCTTTCAACTATCCTCTGATTTCTACATTAGAAGTGTTTGAAAACATGCATGTCCTTCGAGGAATGTTCCATGTTTTCAAATCTGAGAAAAAAACACTATTGTGAAACAGTCTTTCAACTAGTATCTTGTTTCACTAAGTGAAAACTGATGGGAAGCCTATGTGGGGCCCACAAGGTGTTCAACTCTGAAAAACCACTGTGAGGAAACCATCTTTTAACTAACATCTTTATCCACTCAGAATTGTTTGAAAACCTATGTGAGGACTACGTGCAAAGTGCCATACACTCAAATGTGTCAAACTGCACTTTAGGGAAACTATCTTTCAACTAATATCCCATTTCACTAATTTAGAAGTGTTTGAAAACCTCTGGGGGCTTATGCAGAAATTTCCTTATACTCAACTCTGTTAGGCAGCTTTTGGGGAAACAATCAACTAAAATCTTATTTCACCATGTTAGAAGTGTTTGAAAAACTTTTGCTGGGAACTATGAGGAATGTGACATTTACTCAACTCTGTGAAAACATACTGTGGGAAACCACCTTTCAGCTAACATCTAGTTTCACTAAGTTGGAAGTGTTTGGAAACCTTTGCAAGGTCTACGTGGCAAGTGTCATATATTCAAATCTGAGAAACAGCACTGTGGTGAAGCAATCTTTCAGGATATGTATGGTCTCACTAAGTGATAACTGTTTGAAAACATATGCGGGCCTCACAATTTAAGTGCCATATACTAAACTATGAAAGAACACTGTGGCAGAACCATCTTTTAATGAAAACCTTGTTTCCCTCAGTTAGAAGTGTTTGAAAACCTATATAGGGAGTATGTGCAAAGTGCCATACACTCAGATCTGTCAAACTGCACTTTGGAGAAACTATTATTCAACTAACATCTCTATCACCACATTAGAAGTGTTTGAAAACCTATGTGGGGAATGATGCAGAAAGTGACATGTATCCCACCCTATGAAAGAACATGGCGGAGAAAACATCTTTCATGTAACATCTTGTTTGACTAATTTAGAAGAATTTGAAACGTGTGTGTATGTACACTGTACGTGCTATATATTTCACCATGTGAAACAACCTTGTGGGGAACGATCTTTCAAAACTAACATGTCTTTTCTTGAATGTAGAAGAGGTTGAGCATTTATGTGAAGCTTATATTGAAAATGCTATAAACTCACCTTTTTCAAATTGCACTTTGGGTAAAACATCTTTCAAGTAACATCTTGTGTCACTAACGTGGAATTGGATGAAATCATAAATTGGGAATGATGTGGAAAGTGACAATTACTCGATGCTGTTAAAGAATACTGTGGGGAAACCTTGTTGAACAAGAACTAGAAACAAACATCTTGTTTCACAAAGGTAGAACTGCTTGAAAACCAATGTGGAGTCTATGAAGTAAGTGCCATATACTCAGTTCTGTGAAACACCACTCTGGGGAAACCATCTCTCCATTAATTAACATCTCATTTCACTAAGTTGGAAGGGTTTGAAAACCTATGCGGGGCCTAAGTTCAAAGTGCCATAGACTCAATTCTGTGGAACAGCACTGTGTTGAAACAATCTTTCGAGAATATTGGGTTTATCTACATGAGAACTGCTTGAAAACCTGTGCGGGCCCCAAAAATTAAGTGCCATATACTCAAATCTGTGAAAGAACACTGTAGGGAAACCATATTTTAACAATCTTCTTGTTTCACCCAGCTAGAGGTGTTTGAACACCTCTGCTGGGACTATCCAGAAAGTGCCATATAATCAACTCTGTCAAACTGCACCTCGGGGACATCATTCAAGGAACATCTTGTTTCATAATGATAGAATTGTTTGAAAACCTTCGTGGGGCCTATGCAGTTTCATTTACTCAGTTTTGTGAAACACAATCGCGAAACCATCTTTCAACTAGCATCTTGTTTCACTAAGTTAGAAATGGTTGAAACTCTATGGGAGTTTATGCAGAAAGTGCCATATACTCAACTATGTGAAACTACACTGTGGGAAACAGTCTTTCAACTAATAGCTTGTTTCACTAAGTGAAAATTGTCTGGAAACCTATGCGGGGCCGACAACGTAAGTGCTATATCTTCAACTCTGTGAGAGAACACTGGATAAACAAACCATCTTTTAACTAACATCTAGCTTCACTAATTTAGAATTGTTTCCAAAACTATACGAACACTGTGCGTAAATTTCTATATACTCAACTCTGTTATTCTGCACTTTGAGGAAACCATCTTTCAACTAACATCTTATTTCACTAAGTTAGAAGTGTTGGAACACCTGTGCAGGGAATGATGTGGAAGGTGAAGTATACCAGCCACTGTGAAAGAATCCTGTGGAGAAACCATCTTTCAACTCACATGTTTCACTAAGGCAGAAATGTTTGAAAACTGATGCGGGGCCTATTGGACAGTGCCATATAGCCATCTGTGTCAAACTGCACTTTGGGGAAACTGTCTTTCAACTCACATTGTATCACTACGTTACACGTGCGGGGAACAGTGTGGAAAGTGACGTGTATTGGATACTCTGAAAGAATCCTGTGGAGAAACCATATTTCAACTAACTTCTCGTATGACTAAATTCAAAGAGTTTGACAAGGTATGAGACGTTTCTGCTCCATGCTATGTGCTCCACAATGGAAAACAACACTGCGGGGAAAGCGTCCTTCAACTATCATCTCCTTTCTCTAACTTAGAAGAGGTTGAACAAATAGGCGAGGCCTATACGGAAAGGGCCATTGTACTCATTTCTGTCCAAGGGCATTTTGGATAAACCATCTTTCAAGTAGCATCTTGTATCTCACGAAGATGGAATTGACTGAAATCCTCTGCTGGGAATGATGTGTAGAGTGACATTTGCTGGACTCTGTGAAACACTAGTGTGGAGAAACCATCTTTCCACTAACATCTCGGGTGTCATGAAGTTAGCAGTGTTTGAGAAACTAGGTAGGAACTATGTGTAAAACTCCATATACTCAATTCTTTCAAAGTGCACTGTAGGGAAACCATCTTTCAACTCACATCTTGTATCCCTACAGTAGAAGTCTCTGAAAACCAATGCAGGCAATGATGTGGAATGGGACCCTATACCAGCTACTCAGAAAGAATCCCGTGGAGAAACCATCGTTCAACGAACACCATGTTTCACTACATTAGAAGTGTTTGAAAACTTATGTGGGGCCAATGAAGAAAGTGCCATGTACTCAACTCTGTGAAACGGCACTGTGGTGAAGCAATCTTTCAGGATATGTATGGTTTCACTGAGAACTGTTTGCAAACCTATGCAGAGTCCACAAGGTAAGTGCCATATCCTCAACTCTGTGAAGAGCACTGTGGGGAAACCATCTTTTAACTAACATCTTGTCTCACTCAGAAGTGTTTGAAAACCTATGCGGGCCTATGTGGACTGTCATATACTCAATGCTGTCAAACCGCACTTTGGGGAAACCACCTTTCAACTAATATCTTTTTCAATGAGCATGGAAGTGTTTGAAAATCCATGTGGGCCCTAGATGGAAAGCGCCACACACTCAACTCTGTGAAACAACTCCTAGGGAAATCATCTTTCAATTAACATGTTACACAACGTTTACAACTCTTTGAAAAACCTATGTGGAGCTTGTGTGGAAAGTGCCATATGCTCAATTCTGTGACACAACACTGTGGGGAGACAGTGTTTTGAGTAATGTCTTGTGTCACTGAGAACTGCTTGAAAACCTATGCAGGGCCCACAAAGTCAGTGCCCTATACTCAAGTCTGTTAAGACGTTTTGGGGAAACCATCCTTCAAGTAACATCTTGTTTCCCCACCTTAGAAGTGTTTGAAAAAACTGCTGGGAACATTGAGGAGAGTGAAATATACTCAACTCTGTAAAAACATACTTTGGAGACACCATCTATCAGCTAACATCTGGTAACACTAAGACGTGTTTGAAAACCTATTCAGTGTCTATGCGGAGAGTGCCTTATACTCCATTCTGTGAAACAATACTGTGATGAAACAGTCTTTCAACTGTCTTGTCTCACTGAGAACTGTTTGAAAACCTATGTGGGGCCAAAATGGTAAGTGTTTGTTGACATAAAGTTACCTCTGTGAAGGAGCACTGTGGGGAAACCATCTTTTAACTAACATCTTGTTTCACTCAAAAGTGTTTGAAAACTTATGCGGGAACTATGCAGAAAGTGCCATATACTCAACTCTGTCAAACAGCACTTTGGGGAAACCATCTTTCAACTATTATGCTCCCCCAGAATGTACAAATGACA
>NW_026057858.1:0-11069 GCF_023721935.1 Panthera uncia
CAGTTCGCTCCCAGTTCCCCAACTCTTCTGTGCCAGAGGGCTCCCTTGTCACCCAAGAGTTTCTTCCCCGAAGTCCCCTCCCCAGGCTGTTCGCCTTCCTTCTCGGCCCACGCTCCTCCCTTCCTGGTCACCTGGGCTTGAAAAATAGACGTCCCTTGCCCTCCTTCTGAGCCTCCAGACAACCCCAGGACCTTAGTCAGGGGCGTGTCTCTCAGCCTCCACTTGAGAAGTTCCGGCCCAGATGGCCCAAGCCCTGACCGTGTATACACAACCCAGAGGTGGGTGGGTGCCTGGCCCAGGAAACAGCAGGGCCCAGGGGCTGTATACAGAATGTTATCTCCCACCACACTAGCCGCACCACACCAGCCTAGCCAAGTTGACCTTGAGTCAGGAGAGGCCTGCCTGGTGGGGCCTTCGGGCAGCCATGTGAGGAAGAGTTTGTGTTTTTGCCATTTTCTGTTGGGAGTTGAAGGCTGGTCACAGGCGGGTTCACTTCATTCAGTGAGATAAAAGTGCAGTGTGGATAGGGTAGGCCAGAGGCCTTCTGTTTAAAGCAACCCTGCCAAGAATCTGTCTGTAGAGTTAACAGTTCTTTTGTCTCAAAGTAGAAGTCCTCCTCTAATTGATCGGTTTAGTATATTGTATCAGAGTTGCTCTGGAGAAACAGACTTGTGTTTCACCTCCTTTCTCCTCAACGCACCCCCCCCAAAATAGAGCTTATTGTACATGGGAACAGGCTCAGCCTTAATGAGATTTGTGAAGAAAGTGAAAAGCTTCTCCTCCTGCCTCTCCTCCTCCTGTCCCCAGCCCTGCCCTTCCCGATGTCCAGGTGATTCCACGGAAGCCCCCCTTGGGAGGGGTTCTAAAATGATCTCTTCTTCTGCTCCTCCTTGTCTCCTATCAAGACAGCTGTCATCTTAGAAAGTGATGTGACGGGGCGCCTGGGTGGCGCAGTCGGTTGGGCGTCCAACTTCAGCCAGGTCACAATCTCGCACTCCGTGAGTTCGAGCCCCGCGTCGGGCTCTGGGCTGATGGCTCAGAGCCTGGAGCCTGTTTCCGATTCTGTGTCTCCCTCTCTCTCTGCCCCTCCCCCGTTCATGCTCTGTCTCTCTCTGTCCCAAAAATAAATAAATGTTGAAAAAAAAATTTTTTTTTAAATAAAAAAAAATTAAAAAAAGAAAAAAAAAAGAAAAAAAAAAAGAAAGTGATGTGACAAACTACTTCATACCTGTCAGGGAAAGTTCCATGGACAGCGTGGGTAGGTGGGCCAGAGAGAGCCTTAGTTTTGAGAAGTGAATTTCTAATGCTTCCAATGAGGGAATTTCTGCGTCAGTGGCTGGAGGGGGTACTGGTGGTCAAGGGAAATATTTTTAGGCAAGTGATCTTCTGCTCCTGAGTATACAATATATAGACAATTCTGGAGAAGTTTGGCTGACCCAGTATAGCTGTCAGGAGAGATAGGAGCCCCTCTTTTGCTCTCTACCCCCCAGATCAGGGCATAGCCCTTCCCCTGGCTGGGTCACCAGGTTAGGACCCCAGCAAGTTGCTTGACTCCTTGTTATAAGGAGGGAGAGTGCTCCTTCCTGCCCTCTTCTGACAAAACAGAATAGCAATCCTTATGGTTCTTTTAAAAAAACATCTTTGTTATCATTAACCAAGATAGTAAAGATCATCATGTGGTATAGTTCCTTTGGAGTTATGATAACTAATAGTAGATTCCCTTGCTTTCTTCCAACAGTCTGTTTTGTGACAGTCCGTTACAGTTTGCTAACAGTCTGTGTTCTCTGGGTTCTCCTCTTACCCAATTGTTCTTTTCTAATGTAAGTCCAGCTCAAGGTTTTAGGAGACTATCAATGAATTTTGAGACTAGATGAGAGCCCATCACAGAAAAGTGAGATAATTATAGTGCTGGTCAAGGAGCAGGGGGCTTTCCAAGAGACAAGAAACTATGGAAAGGAGGTGTTAAGGAGTTTGCTGAGCTATTTAGTACATATGAATGAGTAGTCACTATGTGCAGAGCCCTTTAGGAGCAGGCAGAGGTAGAAAACACAGAACCTGAGCCCTCAGGGAGCTCACAGTCTGGTAGAAGAGGTGAGCACTAGTCCAGCAATAATAGTATCACACAGGACGTGGTAAGATGCAGTCAATTCATGTGGAAAGTGTGTTTGGAATGACTTACTGGAGGTGCCACTCCAGTAAGAGTCATGCCCCCCACAGCTAACTTTGAAAGAAGACAAGGTTGTCTGGGAGCGTTTCAGGGCCTCTGATTCAGTGTTACTGCTTCTTTCTCCTATCTTAATGGCCTTCCAACCATTCTTCCTGCCTTCATCTCCTACACAAAACTGCCAGATGACCCTGCCTGGAACACTGCTCAGAAGATGTCGTTGACTGCCCCCCACTGCCTGCAAAAAACAATCCTGACTTGGTGGCTTGATGTACAGGGACACATACACTCATCAACCCATCCTCGTCCCAGACACTCTGTGCAGAGTTCCTTCTGCAGGAAATGTCTTTCCTTCATCTCGAACTGTTGAACTCGGGCCCTGTTCTTCAAGTTTTAGTTCAAGGGTAACCTCAGTAAAGCCTTCTCTGTTCCAGTGCTCTTTTCCCAGAGATCATGTTCCATCTCTCCTGTGTCCTCACGCAACTTCCTGTAGCTGAGTTATTCAGGGTGGTTTTATATTCTCTTCTCCCTGGCACTGGGTCTTCAACATCCTTTTTTTTTTTTTTTTTTTTTAATTTTTTTTTTTTTAACATTTATTTATTTTTGAGACAGAGAGAGACAGAGCATGAACAGGGGAGGGGCAGAGAGAGAGGGAGACGCAGAATCTGAAACAGGCTCCAGGCTCTGAGCTGTCAGCACAGAGCCTGACACGGGGCTCGAACTCCCGGACCCTGAGATCATGACCTGAGCTGAAGTTGGACGCTTAACCGACCGAGCCACCCAGGCGCCCCTCTTCAACATCCTTATATTGCTTGTAGCATCTAGCATAGCGTCTTGTACACAGTGGGCACTCAAAAGATACTGAATAAATAAGGAGTAGACTGTCAGTTCTATGATGTAGTAAAGTGTGAGGTTAGAGAAAGATGTGTCCAAGAACTCTGGCAAGGCCTTTCTGGAACTGGTGGCCCTTAGCCGGACCTCACTGGTGACTGTTAGGATCTAGGCAAGCTTAGGGGGATGCAGGGCTTCCGGGGTAAAGGAGTGGCCTGAGCAGAGATGGAGAGGTAGAAATGAGCATCTGTGGTAAGGGATTATTTGTGCATTTTTCTCCTGTAGTCATTTACTCCGCAAGAAAAGGGAACAAATACTCTTTTTTGGAGTTTTCAGAGAAAGTAGTTATCAATTCAAAGCTACTCTCAGTGTAGAGATGGAGAGATCACTTCTGGAAAAGGGAGAGGTTTGGGGCTTGCTCACAATGGGAATAGAATTCCCTGGGGCTTCAGGCTGTGCACTCCTAACTCCTCCAGCAGTTCTCAGCCTTGGATAAAAGATGCAAGCATGTTGTAAGTAAGGCACTTTATTAATATTATGCTAACATTACCCATCTGGTTGAATGAAGCCTTTCAGTGGCCTTGAACACAGATTTTTGCAGACTCTCAAATTGAGAGGGACCTAAAAGCTTTGTCTCTGCCATGTTTTCCAAGTGTATCATTTTTAATTTGTTATTTTGGGGACGCTTCACTGTTTTCCTCTATGTCTTTCTATTGTAGTGTAACTGTCTTGAGAGGATCTGTTTCTGTGTCTGTTTCCCCCACCAACATTCTTAGTTCTTCCGGGACAGGGACTGTGGAATCATGACATGTAGCAGGAGTACAGCATTTCCAGGACAGAGGGGGTCCAGGAGAGGTGCCAAGAGATTGTCCTGGGGAAAATGTGTTATTGTTCCCTTTGAGAACCTGGATCACTGTGCTTCCTCCAGGGCCTAGCACTGACCCAACACTTGGTAAATGGTAGAACATCTGTTCTGATGGGTGATGGTGGCAGCGGAGCCCGTGATCACTGTGGTGGCTACTTAGGTTGTGTCTCTGCTCTCTCCACAGCGGGAGCCCAGCATTGACCTGCTGGAGGCCTTCGTGGAGCACTGGAAGGGCATCACGCACTACTACATTGAAAGCACAGGTGGGGCCTGCTTCCTGTTGGATGGGGGACTCCTACAGGGAGTGGGGAGGAAGGTGTAGGCAGGGTCACCACGCAAGGCAGAGATGCAGGTGTCCTGGATAAGGTGACAACTGCTGCCGAGGAGTTCAGACTGGGGGCTGGCCCCACCCTGACCTTTTGGGAGAGGAGCCGAGTGAAGTGGGAGTAGGGACTAGGAAGTTGGGCGTCTCACTGGCCTGACACTTCAAGGCAGAGGTTGAGCCCCACTTGCCCCTAGCTTCCAGCTCTGCAGACGTCCAGGCCTGTAGTCCCCAAGTACCTGTTCCTCTTTTCCCTGAGCTGACTTAGAGGGCATTTCCCTTATAGAAATCTAGGGTAGGAGGAGAACTGAAGTCCAGGCATGTAACGTGCCTGTGTCCTTCTCCCCTAGCTGAGAGCCAGAGCCTCAGGTAATCTGGGCCCATCAGGATGGCTTTCTGAGGGGCGGAATCTGATTGGCTGCTCTGTAGTCAATATGTTGGTATTGGCAGATACACACTGGTGGCCAGGTAACCCTGTCCTGCATCCCTGGCTTTCTACCTCCTGGTTCAGACTAGGGTTTGATTCCAGTCTACATCTTTCCTAAAGACTTTATTTCCAGCCTGAGCCAGCCCAAGAAATTAAAAAGCAGTCTTTGGACACTCTGAGGGACCCCTAAAGGTCCTTTTAAATCACGTTTCTGAATCTTGGCACTGTTGACATTGGACTTAATCATTCTTTGTTGTGGGGGGGAGCTTTTGGGGGTGCGTGTTTAGCAGCAGCTCTGGCCTCTACCCACTGGACACCAGTAGCACCTTCTACCCATTGTGATAACCATAAATGTCTCCAAAAATTGCCAAATGTTCCTGGGGGCAAAATCGCCCCCAGTTGAGAACAACTGCTTTAAACTGAAGATCTTTTGGGGCACCTGGGTGGTTTAGTCGGTTGAGTGTCTGACTCGTGATTTCGGATCATGTCATGATCTCCTGGTTCCTGAGATTGAGCCCCACATTGGGCTCTGTGCTGACAGCGCAGAGCCTGCTTGGGATTCTCTCTTCCTCCCTCCCCCCCCCCTCACTCTCGCTCTCTCTCTTGCTCTCTCTCCCTCTCTTTCTCTCTGCCCCTCCCCTGCTCTCTCTCTCAAAATAAATAAACATTAGAAAAAAAAGAATCAGAGGGGCATCTGTGTGGCTCAGTCATTTGCACATCTGACTTCAGCTCAGGTTGTGATCTTGCAGTTTGTGGGTTCAAGCCCCACATCGGGCTTGCTGCTATCAGCCTGTCAGCACAGAGCCAGCATCAGATCCTCTGTCCCCGTCTCTGCCCCTCCCCTGCTTGCGCTCTCCCCCAAAATAAATAAATATTTTTAAAAGGAATCAGAAATGTCATTAGCTATTAAAAAAATTAAACTGAAGACCCTTTTTTATTGAGATATAATTGATGTAACATATCATATAACTCAGATATACAACATACTGATTCAATGTATGGATATGTTGTGAAATTATCATCACAATAAGTCTAGTTAATATCCATCACCCTATATAGTTACCAATTTTTTTTTCTTGTGATGAGAACTTTTAAGATCTACTCTTAGCAGTTTTCAAATATACAGTACATTAACTCTAGTCACCATGCTGTACTTAACATTCCCAGGACTTACTTATTTTTTAACTGGAAGTCTGTACCTTTTAGACTGAACATCTCTTGACAGAGAGCCCCAATCTATCAGGACAGTGGGAAAAGATCCAGAACTGACTCAGGTCCACCTGAGGTTTCATCTGACCCCATCCATTCATTTCCTGAGCAGTACCTAGACCAGAGGTGCAGATGTGGGGGAGGTGAGCCAAGTTGCTCAAAAGCCAATGCTTTTGAGAAAAGCTAGGGGGTGCTCCAAGGCCAGTCCCAAAGCACCAAAACTAGTTTTACAAGAATACTCCATCTGAGACTCTGACTACAAAAGCCCCAGCTTCTCCACCAAGACCTTCGCACAGTGAAGCAGCTTTGCCTCCAAACCTGTGGTCGTGCATGGACTTTTTCTGCCTTGTAAAAAATGGAGTACTGTCTCCTGTGAGTGTAAAGAGGACAGGAGGTTACCTCTCAGGAAGCTGCTAGAAGACAGCTTCTACATTATGTGACAGAGACCCCTAAGCCCATGGCTTGTCACTTTGGCCCAGAGCTGGCCTGCAGCCTGGGTAGTGTACCCTTCTGTATGTCCCAGAGTTTGGAGGAAAAATGATGCCACTTTTTTGTAATTTTTTTAATGTTTATTTTATTTATTTTAAGAGAGAGAAAGAATGAGCAAGTGAGCAGGGGTGGGGCAGAGAGAGGATCCCAAGCAGGCTCCACACTGTCAGCGCAGAGCCCGACGTGGGGCTTGAACCTATGAACTGTGAGATCATGACCTGAGCCAAAACCAAAGTCAGACCCTTAAGCAACTGAGCCACCCAGGTGCCCCTAAAAGATCTTTTGTCTTGTTAAATATAGAGGCACCAAGTGCTAACTTCCATTTCCTTTGGTCTTTGAAGCAAACTGTTAACCTGGCCTTACTCCAGGTTTACCCTCCGCCCCCCCCCAGTGTTTCCGGGGGGACTGTGGGCTTGACCCCCTCAACACAGAGTGCCCCTCTTCCCCCCCACCTTTGTTTCCTGAATCTCTATTAGATGAAAACACCCCCGCCAAGAAAACAGATATTCCCTGGCGGCTGAGGCAGATGTTGGACATCCTGGTCTACGAGGAGAGGCAGCAGACAGCAGCTGGCGAGGCAGGGCCCTGTCTGGAATACCTGCTGCAGCACAAAATCCTGGAGACCCTGTGCACGCTGGGCAAGGCTGAGGTGGGCAGGACCCTGGGGTGCCCCTGGAACCTTCCACCCAAACTGGAGCCCCTGTGTTCCAGGCTCTTCCACCTGTCCTCCCATCACCTAGGTTGAGGAAATGCTCCCATTACTGTCAGCATTCATTCAGTGAAGATGTACTAAGAACCAGCCATGTGCAAGGCAGGGTCCTAGGTGCTGGGGACACAGCAGTGATTAAAACAGACAAAAATTCTAGTCAGAGAGTGGTGGATAATAAGAGGAGCCTGCATGCGGTATATTCAACAATGACAAGGTCATGCAGAAAAATAAAGCAGGACGGGGAATTGGCAGTGCAGGGGAGGCCAGTTTCATACAGGCAGACTTCGTTTTATTGCACTGCACTTGACTGTGCTTCACAAATACTGCATGTTTTACAAGTTGAAGGATTATGGCAGTGCTGTGTTGAGAAAGTCTATTGGCACCATTTTTCCAACAGCATTTGTTCATTTCGTGTCTCTGTGTCACATTTTGGTAATTCTTATAATATTTGAAACTTCGTTATTATATCTGTTATGGCGATCTGGGATCAGTGATCTTTGATGTTGGTATTATAATTGGGGGCACCACAGACAGTGCCCATGTAAGACTGCTCCACCTACCAGCCACTCCCCATCTCTCTCCCTCCCCTTGGGCCTCCCTATTCCCTGAAACACAACAATATTGAAAGTCGGCCAATTAATAACCCTATAATGGCCTCTATGTATTCAAGCGAAATAAGAGTTGCATGTTTCTAAATCAAAAGTTAGAAATGATTAAGCTTAGTGAAGAAGGCACGTCGAAAGCTGAGATAGACCAAAAGCTGGGCCTCTCACACCGAGCAGTTAGCCAGGTTGTGAATGGGAAGGAAAAGTTCTTGAAGGAAATTAAAAGTGCTTTCTGGTGAACACACGAATGATAAGAAAGCGAAGCAGCCCTGTTGCTGTTACTGAGAAAATGTGGGTGGCCTGCATAGAAGATCAAACCAGCCACAACATTCTGTTAAACCAAAGCCTAATCCAGCACGCCCTGACTCTCTTCAATTCCGTGAAGGCTGAGAGAGGTGAGGAAGCTGCAGGAGAAAAGTCTGAGGCTGGCAGAGGTTGGTTGACGAGGTCTGAGGACAGAAGCCGTCTCCGTGACATCAAGGTGCAAGGCGAAGCAGCAGGAGCTGATGTGGAAGCTGCCGCGGGTTCTCCAGAAGATCCGGCTCAGATAATTCATGAGGACGGCGACACTGAACAACAGGTTTACAACGTAGTGAAGCAGCCTCTGTTGGAAGAAGATGCCACCTAGGACTTTCACAGCTACAGAGGCAAAGTCAATGCCTGGCTTCAAAGCTTCAAAGGACAGGCAGCTGGTGACTTCAAGGGAAGCCAGGGCTCATTTACTATTCTGGAAGGCCGAGGGCCCATAAGGATGATGCTAAATCCATCCACTCTGCCTGTGCTCTGTACATGGAACAACAAAGCCTGAATGACCACACTTCTGCTCACTGAGTGTTTTAAGTCCACTGCTCGCTGACAGTGCACGGGTCACCCATGAGCGCTGATGGAGATGGACGACGAGGTGAATGTGGTTTCTGTGCTTGCTCACACAGCATCCATTCTGCAGCCCGTGGGTCAAGGAGTCATTTCAACTTTCAAGTCTTATTATTTAAGAAATGCATGTTGTAAGGCTATGGCTGCCGCAGACAGGGATTCCTCTGATGGATCTGGGCAAAGTAAATTGAAACCTTCTGGAAAGGAGTCACCATTCTAGGTGCCATTAAGATCATTCGTGACTCACGGGAAGAGGTCAAAATAGCAACATGAACAGAAGTTTGGAAGAATTTGATCGCAGCCCCCATGGAGGACCGTGAGGGCTTCCGGACTGTGGTGGCAGAGGTGTCTGTGGGTGTGTGTCAGGGGGAACAGCGAGAGAACTGGGACTGGAAGAGGAGCCTGGATATGGCACTGAATTGCCGCCGTCTCGTGAGCAGACTTGAACGGATGAGGAGTTGCTCCTTCTGGATGAGCAAAGACTATGGTTTCTTGAGGTGGGAGCTACTCCTGGTGGAGATGCTGTGAAGATGCTTGAAATGACAACAGAGGGGTCGGAACATGACATAAACTCAGTCGATAGAGCAGCGGCAGGGTTTGAGAGGCTTGACTCCAATTTTGAAAGAAGTTTTGTTGTGAGTAAAGTGCTATGGAACAGCATCGCGGGCCGCAGGGAAATCGGAAGACTCGATCAACACGGCAAATTTCATTGTATTATTTTCAGGAATTGCCGCAGCCACCCCGACCTTCAGCAACCACCGCCCTGATCAGTCGGCAGCCACCGACATAGGGACAAGACCCTCCACCGGCAAAAAGATTATGACTCGCTGGAAGTGTGGATGATGGTTAGCATTTTTTAGCAATAAAGTATTTTTAAGTTAAGATCATGTACATTGCTTTTTAGATATAATGCAATTTCACACTTAATAAACTATAGTATAGTGTAGACACAGCTTTTATGTTCACCAGGAAACCAAAAAATTAATTTGACTTGCTTTATCGCGATATTCACCTATTGCAATACTCACTTGATTGTAGTGCTCTGGAAGCAAACCTGTAGTATCTCCAGGAAGTGAAGGAAGGAGGCTTGCAGAAAAGGCGCCCTCTGAGCAGTGACAGAAGGGAGGATTGTGCTATGGCCCATGGGGGAGGAGCACTCCAGGTGATGGTCATGGCTTCATCTTCTGATGGGCACTCTGTTCCTTGACCCCCAGTACCCCCCAGGCATGCGACAGCAGGTGTTCCAGTTCTTCAGCAAGGTTCTGGCCCAGGTGCAGCACCCCCTCCTGCATTACCTCAACGTCCACAGGCCTGTGCAGGTGAGGGACCAAGAAACTAAGGGGTGTCTGAGGGTCAAGCCCTTCTCTTCCCTGCTACCCCATTCCCTTCTGTTTCTATCTTGCCTCCCTTCTAGAAGCTTCTCCGACTTGGTGGGACAGTTCCTGGATCCCAAACAGAAAAGGAGGAGGTGCAGTTCACCACCGTTCTCTGCTCCAAGATCCAACAGGATCCAGCCCTGCTCACCTACATCCTGGAAGTGAGCACCTCTGTGGGGAACAGAAGCGGGAGGGCCCAGACCCCAGGGCAGACCCCTGTGGCCCTTCTGAGGAAGTAGAGGATGGAGCAGGTACTCAGGCACCTAGGCGGCTTCCTCTCTAGCTCCACGCAAGGCCCTGCCAGCCAGTGTGCAGCCTGTATTCCCAAGGGGGCATCATGGGGAATAGTCTGTACCATGAGCTGGCCTCATGCAACCTTCTTTGCAGGGTAAAAAGATTGTCAGTAGGAAGAAGTCATCCAAAGAACCCATCACCCTGCCTAGAGAGGCAGCCAGCATCCAAGACAAGGACCACCCCCACAGCAAGTCTCCTGACATGAGTCCCTGTAAGGCCCAGGCCTTGACTGCCCAGTTGCCTGCTGAGACAGAGGAGCCAGATGGAGGAGTTGGGGAAAGCAACCTGATCACCTCTCTGATCGGGTTGTGCAAGAGCAAGGTGCTAGCTGCACACAGAGTGGAGAGGGGTGGGGAGGGTGAACTGCTGGGAGGGGATCTGGGGACTCAGATGTATGTCCCTGAAGTTGTACCCCTACCCCTAGAAAGGTCGGGTGGCTCTGAAGGCCCAGGAGAACCTGCTGCTCCTGGTAAGTGTGGCTTCACAGGCAGCTGCCACCTACCTGGTACACAGCAGCCCTTGCTGCCCTGCCATCGTCGAGCACCTCTGCCAGCTGTACCAGTCCATGCCCACCTTCCTGGACCCCGCAGACATTGCTGCTTTAGAGGGCATCAGCTGGAGGTAGGCACTTGGCCAGGGAAAGCAGGGCTACATCTTCAGTGGCTAGCAGCCCTCCCTGTCCTCTGGTAGCCACTCCTCTGATTTCCCAGGAGGGATGGGGACCCCTGCTGGCCACCCTCTTCCTGAGGGTATAGCCCATCCCAGCCCATCCCAGCTTTCCCTTGAGGAAAACACTACTTTTGCTTCTGTACCTGCTCTCCCAGCAACAGTGGTTGCAGGGAGAAGGGGCCCAGATTCCAGAAGGTACCTGAGGCAGGCCTCCCAGCTCCTTTCTTGCTTCCCCC
>NW_026057859.1:0-11703 GCF_023721935.1 Panthera uncia
CATATTCTTATTATTGTGATTCTAAATTCTGGTTCAAACCTCTTGCTTGTATTTGTGTTGGTTAGATCCCTGACTGTCATTTCTTTGTGCTCTTTCTTTTGGGGTGAATTCCTTTGTTTTGTCATTTTGGATGGAGAAAAGGAACTAATGATGTAGAAAAATTGAAATTAAAAAGATTAAAATTAAAAAAATATTAAAAGTAAAAATTAAAAACACACCCACTGAAAAAATCGAATAGATGATTCTAGACACTAGGTCTAGAATCATCTAGGTGTGTTTGGGCTGTGTGTAGAAAGTGGTTTGACAGATTAGAGAAACAAACAAACAAACAAACAAACAAAAAAGTGGTGGGAGAGGAAAAAAGAAGGAAATCGTTTGAGAATTTGAAAAAATGAAGACACTAAAGTAGAGAATATAGTAGAAAAAAGTATAGAAAAATATTTTTAATAATAATTTAAGAGAAATATGAAGTTTTTCATTTTCTGTATGTAAGAAAAAGGAAAAGAAATGAAAAGGGAAAAAAGATAAAAAAGAAAAAGAAAAGAAAAAATAAATCATTTGAAAAAGTGAATACACTGTAGTAGACTGAAATAAAATGATGGGATTACAATAGAATTGGAAAAAATTTACATAAAAGCAAAAAATATAGTAATAAAAATTAAATAAAAATATTTTGAAAATAAATTGAAATGAAAATGAAGTGTTTCTCTTTCTGCATTCAAGAAAAAGTAAAGAAATGAAAAATAAAAAAGAAAAAGAAAGAAAAAAGGAAATTGGTTGAAAATTTGAAAAGGTGAGTACACTGAAGTAGAGTAAAATAAAATGATGGAAGTAAAGTAGAATTTGAAAAAATTTACAAAAACGTAAAAGGTATAGTAACAAAAATTAAAGAGAGATATTTTTAATAAAACTTGAAAATAAAAGCGAGTGTTTTCTTTCTGTATTCAAGAAAAAGAAAAGAATTGTAAAAGAGAAAAAGGAAAAAGAGAGAGAAAAAAATTGAATGATGAACCTGCTCACAGATTGAAGTAGGAGTGAAATTGCTTCGTTTCCCCTAAAGGTCAGTCCATGTAGCTCTTTATAGTCCATAAATTAAGCTGGCGGTGAGGTTTGTGTTTTTGAAGAGTGAAGTTGGCCCAGTTGGGCAGGGCTCGGTGTAACAGCTCCGCTCTCCCCTAGATGGCGCTGCCAGCCTACTGGGGTGGATTGTTGCAGTCCTGGTTGGTGCTCATGCGCATGTGCGGAGCGGTGAATACTGGCGCTACCCAGCCACCCGGTCTGTTCTCCCGAATCAGCAATCTCGCACCTGTCCTCAGTCTTCAGCTCTCATCCACTCCCTGCGTTTTCACTCTCCGTGACCAGGTCCCAGGCAGTACCCCTCCCGAGTTTTGTCTCAGATGCGGCTGTTTTCCCCCCGCCCCTTACTTCTGAAGGACTGCGGCCTTGACCCGTTCTGCCCCTGTGTGGGAGGGTCTCACTGAGCAATGGCCAAATGAGCAATGGCCGAATGTCGGCTGCACCCAGGAACGCCCGCTGGACTCTGCTGTTGCTGGGGCCCCGAGACTGTGGCCAGGTGCCAGCCTGCCCCAGAAAAAGATCACAAGACAGTGTAGCATCAGCGTTTCACGGATTATGGAAAATCATAACACACATCTGGCACCAGGCTTCACCCTCAACAACCTTGCCCCAGCACCAGTGAATGTGACTGTCTTCAGGGGTCTGCTGGGACCAGGTGGCTTCAACAGTCTGTACCAAATGTCTTTCCAGCAGTGGAACCGCTTTTCCCCGTGGCCTGAGAACCTCCCGGACACCACTCTGTTCCTGGGGATTCACCTTTCCCACCAGAGCACTGCCAGGTATGGAGCTGTGGAATTGCAGCCTTTGCGCTCCCTTTGTTTACAGTCTTAATGGAATTTAAACCCTCTCCTTTCTCCTTTCTCCCTTTTTAGTTTAGTCCCTGCAGCCATTCCCAATTTTCCACTTTCCTCCAGCTGCTTTTGGGGAGGGGGGCTTTTCCCGTATTCTCCGCCCCCCCCCCCGCAGTCTCCATCCTCTCTCTGCTCGCAAAAGCACCTCCCTTCCTGCACCTTCTCGTTCCCCAAGTTCACTTCTCCGTGCCGCGTACCTGCTGAATTCTGTGGTTCAGGTTGTGCAGATTGTTGTGTTAATCCTCCAGTCAGTTTTCTAGGAGTGTAGGATGGTTCAGTGTTGGTCTGGCTGTATTTCATGGACTTGAGACACACTAAAAGTTTCCATGCTGTTCCGCCATCTTGGCGCCTCCCCCTGATATCTTTTTCAACATGACTTTGACTATTTGGGGTCTTTTGTGATTCCATACAAATTTTAGAATGGATTGTTCTAGCCCTGTGGAAAATGCTGGTGTTATTTTGATAGGGATTGCACTGAATGTGTAGATTGCTTTGGGTAGTATCAACATTTTAACCATATTTGTTCTTTCAATCAATGAGCATACAATGTTTTCCTTAAAAATGTTTAAAAATGTTTATTTATTTCTGAGAGAAGGAGTGACAGAGTGTGAATGGGGCAGGGACATAGAGAGAGACACACACAGAATTTGAAGCAGACTCCAGGCTCCAGGCTGTTAGCACAGAGCCCAATGCGGGGCTCAAACTCACGAACCATGAGATCATGACCTGGGCTGAAATTGATGCTTAACCAACTGTGCCACATAGGTGCCCCATGAGCATAGAATAGTTTCCCATTTCTTTGTGCCTTCTTCAATTTATTCATAAGCAGTCTATAATTTTCAGCATGCAGATCTTTTACCTCTTTGGTTACATTTATTCCTGTTTCTTATGGTTTTTGATGTAATTGTAAATGGAATCAATACCTTGATTTCCCTTTCTGCTGCTTCCTTATTGGTGTATAGAAATGCAGCTGATTTCTGTATGTTGATTTTATACCCTGAGACTTGCTGAACTCATGTACAGCTCTAGCAGTTTTTTGGTGGGGTCTTTTGGGTTTTCCATGTAGAGTATCATGTCATGTGTGAAGAGTGAGAGTTTGACTTATTCTTTGCCAATTTGTATACTTTTTATTTCTTTTTGTTGTGTGATTGCTGAGGCTAGGACTTCCAGTACTATGTCGAACAACAGTGGTGAGAGTGGGCATCCCTGTGGTGTTCCTGACCTTAGGGGGAAAGCTCTCAGTTTGTCCCCATTGAGGATGATATTAGCTGTGGGCCTTTTCATATATGGCTTTTTTGATGTTGAGGTATGTTCCTCGTACCATGAATTTCTTGAGGGTTTTGTCAAGAAAGATTATGTATTTTGTCAAATGCTTTTCCTTCAACTATTGAAAAGAGCATATGGTTCTTATCCTTTCTTTTATTAATGTGGAGTATCATGTTGATTGATCTGTGAATTTTGAACCAACCCTGAAGCTGAGGAATCAATCCCGCTTGATCATGGTGAATAATTCTTTTAATGTACTAATGGATTAGATTTGCTTCTATCTTGTTGAGAATTTTTGAATCTGTTTTTCCAGGGATATTGGCCTGCAATTCTCCTTTTTAGTGGGGTCTTTGTCTGGTTTTGGAATCAAGGTAGTGCTGGCTTCATAAAATGAGTTTCGAAGTTTTCCTTCCATTTCTATTTTTTTGGAACAGTTTGAGAAGAATAGTATTATCTCTTCTTTAAATGTCTGGTAGAGTTCCCCTGGGAAGTCATCTGGCCCAGGACTCTTATTTGTTGGGAGATTTTTGAATAACTGATTCGATTTCTTTGCTGGTTATTGGTTTGTTCAAATTTATTATTTATTCCTGTTTGAGTTTTGGTAGTGTGTATCTAGGAATTTGTCTATTTCTTCCAGATTGTCCAGTTTGTTGTCATATAATTTTTCATAGTATTCTCTAAAATCGTTTGTATTCCTGTGCTGTTGGTTGTGATCTCTCCTCTTTCATTTGTGATTTTATCTATCTGGGTCCTCTTTCTTTTCTTTTTGAGAAGTCAGGCTAGGGGTTTATTAATTTTGTTTATCCTTTAAAAAATGAGCCCTTAGTTTTATTGATCTGTTCTGTTTTTTAAAAAATTCTTTATCATTTATTTCTGCTCTACTCTTTATTATTTACCTTCTTCTGCTGGCTTGAGCTTTATGTGCTGCTCCTTTTCTAGCTCCTTTACATGTAATATTAGGTTGTGTATTTGGGACCTTTCTTGCTTCTTGAGATAAGCTTGAATTGCAATGTATTTTCCTCATTGGACTGCCTTTGCTGCATCCCAAGGAGTTTGGTCTTTTGTTTTCATTTTCATTTGCTTCCACGAATTTTTAATTTCTTCTTTAATTTCCTAGCTAACCCATTCATTCTTTAGTAAGATGTTCTTTAACCTCCATGTATTTGAGGGCTTCGAAAGTTTTTGTTGTGGTTGATTTCATGTTTCATGGCATTGTGATCTGAAAATCTGCATGGCATCATCTTAATCTTTTTGTACCTTTTGAGGTCTGATTTGTGACCCAATATGTGATATATTCTGGAGAATGTTCCGTGTGCACTCGAGAAGAATGTGTATTTTTCTGCTTTAGGATGAAATGTTCTGCATATATCTGTTAAGTCCATTGGTCCAGTGTGTCATTCAGGGTTGTTTCATTGTTGGTTTTCTGCTTACATTATCTGTCCATTGTTGTCAGTGGAGTATTAAAGCCACCTACAATTATGGCATTATTACCAATAAATTTGTGTATGTTTATTATGAATTGCTTTATACATTTGGTGTTTCACGTTGGGGGCATATTTACAATTGTTAGCTCTTGTTGATGGATAGACCCCTTAATTATATTATGCCCTACTTCATGTCTTGCTATAGTCTTTGTTTTGAAATCTAGTTTGTTGATATAAGTATGGCTACCCTGGCTTTGTTTTGACGTCCATTAGCATGGTAGCTGGTTCTTCATCCCCTCACTTTCAATCTGCAGGTGTCCTCAGGTCTAAAGTGAGTCTCTTGTAGGGATTATATAGATGGATATTGTGTTTTTTTATCCATTCTGATACCCTATGTCTTTTGATTGGGGCATTTAGTTTATTTACATTCAGAGTGATTATTGAAAGATATGAATTTAGTGCCGTTGTGATATCTGTAGATTTCATGTTTGTGGTGATGTTCTCTGGTCCTTTGTAGTCTTTGCTGCTTTCCATGCACAGTATACCCCCTAGAATCTCTTGCAGGGGTGGTTTGGTGGTCATGAACTCCTTTAGTTTTTATTTGTCTGGGAAAGTCTTTATCTCTCCATCTGTTCTGAATGACAGCCTTGCTGGATAAAGGATTGTGAGCTGCATATTTTTCCTATTCAGCACATTGAATATATCCTGCCAGTCCCATCTGGCCTGCCACGTTTCCGTAGACAGGTGTGCTACTAACCTTATGTGTCTACCCTTGTCAGTTGAGGACCTTTTGTCCCTAGCTGCTTACAGAATTCTCTCTTTATTGTTGTATTTTGCCAGTTTTACTATGCTATGTCATGGTTTTGACCTGTTTTTGTTGATTTTGAAGGGAATTCTCTGTGCCTCTTGGACTTGGATGCCTGTTTCCTTCCCAAGATTAGGGAAGTTCTCAACTACAGTTTGTTCAAATAAACCTTCTGCCCCTTTTTCTTGCTGTCTTCTTCTGGGACCTCTATAATAATGATATTGTTTCATTTCATGGAATCACTTTGTTCTCTAATTCTCCCCTCCTGGTCTAGTAATTCCCTTTCCCACTTTTTCAGCTTCATTATCTTCCACAAGTTTATCTTCTATTTTGCCTATTCTCTCCTCTGCTCCTTCAATCCTCACCATCATTGTATCTAGTTTATTGTGCATTTCAGTTATAGTATTTTAAAATTCATTCTGACTAGTTCTTACGTCTTGATCTCTGAAGCAAGAGTTTCTCTGGTGTCTTCTATGCTTTTTTCAAGCACAGCTGTTAGTCTTATGACTCTTATTCTAAATTCTTGTTGAGATATATTGTTTATATCTGTTACTAGCTGTTCTCTTGCTGTGGCTTCCTCATGATCTTTTTTCTTTGTTGCGGGGGGAGTACCTCTGTTCTGTCATTTTGGCTAAATTTCTGTCTTTTGCATGTTTTAAAAGCTTGTTTTTTGTCCCTCACCTGAGAGTACTACTACATTAAAAAGGGTCATGCACTGTCCAGGGCCTAGCATTCCAGGAAGTGTTTCTGGTGTATGTTGTGTACACTTTTTTGTTGCATTTTGGCTACTGTTTTCCACTGGCCAGTCGTCTGCAGAGCTCCTCCTTGCTGCAGTGGGGAGTGCTGGGACCTTTACCTAGGTGTGCTTCGATTTGTTTGTTGAAGTAAGCCTGGAACAAAGAAAGGGCAGGGTGGAGCTTGATCCCATAAAAAGAGAAAAAGTAAAAGGGAGACAGGAAAACCAAACAGAGAATTTAAAAACTATAAGTCTAATTCCATAGAAAGAGAGAGATAAATAAACAAGAAGAAAGCAGAAAGATGGAAAAGAATGGACAAAGAAAGCCTAATTAAAAAAAATATATGATAAGAATTGAAAAAAAACAAATCAGAAACCACGAGCCTTATCCCAAAAGAAAAAAAGAAGAGGGAAGAAACAAAAGAAGCAAAAGAATTGTGTGTTGGTGTCTGGGGCTGGGGCCATGCTGGTCTGGAGGAGAGGTCGGCTGCATTGGCTCAGGCGGTCTCGCTCCAATAAATAAGCAGTTACCAGGCACGGAGGTGCTGGGTTTGGTGTAAGAGGGTCCCACCTCCACTGGGGCCCCTGTGCTGCTCTCTGAAGTCCTACTGTGCTAGTGTTGAGGGGAAAATCGTGTCACCCCAGTCTCTCTTATCCAGAGCAGGGATCTCAACCCTTGCTGTTCAGGCAGCCCTCACAGAATAGCCCTCATGTGTCGGCCTGCCCACAGTCTTCCTGTGCCTTCTTCAAGGCTCTTGGCTGGGATTCAAAACCTGATGTCTTAAAGGACCCCCAGCACCGCCTGTATCTACTCCCTGCTCCCGAGTAGAGCCTCTATACCCTGCTGATGAAAGGCCTTAGACTGGCACTTGTAGGGTCATTTGTCCTTGGGGAAGCAATAAACCCACTTCCAGAAGTGCTCCAGGAAGGGCACTGTTCTCTCCCAGTGCACCATGGAGATAGCTACACCATGCTATGCACTCTGGGGCCAGCTGCGTCTTCCCCAGGAGCACATGCCACCGCTCAAATTCAGAGGAAGTTGCCACTTCATGTTTATTATTTTGAGGGAGAGAGAGAGACAGTGTGTGAATGGGGGAGGGGTAGAGAGAGGGAGACGCAGAATCCGAAGCAGGCTCCAGGCTCTGAGCTGTCAGCACAGAGCCCGACGCGGGGCTCAAACCCGCGGACCGCGAGATCATGACCTGAGCCTCAGTCGGTCGCTTATCCACCTGAGCCACCCAGGCGCCCCAAGAGTTGCCACTTCGAAAGCCTCAAGCTCCAAAGGCAGTTTGCAAAAATCTGTGGCGCAGAGAGGTTTTCCTCTTGTGCTAATTTGATGCTGCACTTTCACAACCCCTCTCTCTTTCTTTCCCCTTGTGTCTCCATGGAAAGGGTGCCCTCGCCTTCATAGCTCCACCATTTTATTTCCCCCAACACACATACACGCACCCGGCACCTGCCGAGTTGTCTCCCTCCAGCTACGGGATCCTTCTGCCATTCCACAGATCGATTGCCTGGGTGTTCCAAGACCTCAGTTCATCTCTGTGTGAGGGATGAGGAAGGTCCAGGTGCCCCTACTTCCCCACCATCTTAACACCCTCCAGAAAGGTTTAGCTGTAGTTTTATTCATGTTGTTCTAGAGAACTCTTTTTTTCCTAACACTATTTGCTCAGTTTGCTGATAGTGGGCATTAGGATTGTTTGCAGATTTCGGTTAATATGAACAGTGGTGCAGTTGAGCTTTCTTATATGTGTGTCTTCAGATGGGTGACCAAGCATTGCTCTAGATGTGTGGCATCTGGGAGTGTCAGTGTGGGTCAGTGTCTCTAGATAATGTCACACTATTATCAAAGTGATTTGAGCATGTAGACTGGCAGCAGTGAGTGAGGCCAGGGAAGGAAAGTGTGATTAGCAGGTCTGTAATTCCCTCCATCTTCGGGACACCCAGAGTACAGCGTCTTTGCCAGTTTTCCCCATAACTCTCGGGATGGGATCTAACTGGTATGGGAATAGCTGAGAAAGTTGAAATCTAAGAATGTTTTTTAGCAGGAGGGAGCATATCTCTTAAGGCTGAACATGGTAAATTAAACTTAAAGTACGGATCTATGAGAAGAGCCACAAACCACCCATCAACTTCTTTCCATTTTTCTTAATGATTATTTTAACTCTCCTGGTAAAGCCAAAATCGTTTGGAACTTAAATGCAAAGACTAGTTGAATTTAAATAAACCATGTACATTTTAATGAAGAGAGATAATTTTTTAAATTGAGTACATCATTAAAACCTGTGGATATAAACTGTACAGTGTTTTAGAGGATTTGAGTTTTTTCCCCTTAGCCACAATAGAAGTTTGGTAGAATTAGGTTGCTCTCCTTTATATTCAAGCTAAAGATTAGAAAGTGCCAAAAAAAACCCCAATATTAGAATGTGCCTAATTATTAGCACTGTGATCCCATATAACTTGGTTATGAGTGAAATTAATGAGGAATTCATTCACATATTAACATTTCAAATTAAGTAACTGAATGGAATCTTCCTTACATCTTTATATGTAAATATTTTGGATAGTTGTAAGGGAAAAATCTTAAGTGCTTTGCAAAACATCTAGGTCATTCACAGATGGGAGCTAAGGTAGCTGGGAAGGCCTAGGGAATTATTGTCCTCTGACAGATATGTGAACTAATAGGAGACACAGATTAGGTCTCCTCTGACATTGTCTTCCATAGTCATTCTCCCTGAGGATTGCCATCTCTCTACAGCTCAGTGACATGGGCTCATTAAGAGTGTGGGGCACCTGTTCCCCAGAGATGTCAGCAGGGGAAGGGATTTGGTTCTCTGTGCCAGCCCAGCCCCAGCTCAGAGTCACGGCACCCACTCACCTGCTCATAAGGGTCTCAGTGTCACACAGGCAGGTCATTGTATTTGGGAAACCATACTGAGAGTTTGTGACTGCCTTCATCTTCTACCTCCTTGAGGCAAAGTGCAGATCTCTGGTACCACATGAGGATCTGTGAAGTCATCCTGAGAAAGTGTCCTTTTGCTTAAGAAAAACATATGGATGACCCAGTGCTGGTATAGTCAACCTTTGCATTTACTGCAGACACTGATTACACATGGTCAAATTATAATTTCCAGTAGTATATTTAGGCAGTAACTTGGAAATGAGGCAGGGAAATAGCTTAGATCCCACAGAGAAGGTCAGTTAAGGTGAATGAAAAGGAACAAGGCTCTGTGTTGCTTTTAGAATTGGGAAGTTAAATTATTTTCTGTTGCAATTGTTCTTGAAATAAAAAGGGTGTATTGGTTTGCATATGTGATGAATTGTTTAAAGGAATAGACTATGAAAATTCACCAAAGAGAAGAACTAAAATTAATTATTTAGTATAGACATCAACACATCGTTCCTAGACATTTCCTTCTATGTAGTACATTCATTACACCTCTGTAGGCACATGTGGGAATTAATTTAAATATGCATGTGCAGTGGTAATAAAATATGCTCTTTATGCATATGTGTGAAACTATTAGACTATATGTTTCCATGCTATCCCTTGGTTCCTTATTGGCTGTGAAATGACATAATATTTGTTGTGTAATTAGAAACTCGTAAATGCTCATTTTCTCCATTATTGCCAAAATATCTAAAATATGTTGGGAGTTTTGAAAATGCTATCTTGAAAATTACAACAGGGAAGTTCCATTTTGTGAATATTGTGTCAGTGCATCTTGTTTTTAACTTTATTGTTAACAAGAAGTGATGATCTTTCATGTGAATACATACACCAATATGAAGAAGACAAATGTAGGAAATCTGAATGTTTACTTAATTGGTGAGTTAAGCCAATGACAAGTTGTGTGTGTGTATGCATGTGTGTGTGTGATTGCACTGAGGTGTTGTGTAAAGTACACTAGGTTCTGTCCCTCTGTCCTTGCACACAATCATGAATGGATAGTGCTTTGATCTGTCATTGCTTTTGAGAATGTTTCTGTCCTTATATCCGTGTGTGTATCTATTTACTTATTTTATCATAGAAAGTGATGCAAAGCATTACAGTCTGTCAAAATTATATGGTTGGATAACTTTTAAAAGTTTATTCTGATTAGAATGTTGATACTGAATAATCCTACATCTTTCAGGAATTTTACAGAGTCTAGTTGGTGTAATGTGTGAAACAGAAATCTGAAGGAGGAAGAGGAAAATGTTGGGCACTGGATTTTGGAGTTCTGATTCCAACAGACTCTGTACAGCCACTGAAATTTTGGAGTTTTATTAATTGGTATGCTAATTTTAAGCATCTTTAGGACAAAAGTTAAGCACTATAATTGAATGGTGCTATTTTCTGGTTCTCTCTGGTTATTTATTTTATTGCCATAGGGGAAAAAACCCCAATGTGTGTTTATATGCAGATCTAGTACTGGTATTTTGAATGTAGTTGAATTTCTTTGTATAAGTATATTGCAGGTCATCAATTCCTATATCTGGATGCATTTGGACATTATGTTGTATTATAAAGTACTGCATGTGAGGTGTGTGCAAATCTAGTTGTGTGGAATTATGAGATACATATTTAAAATAATGAATCTCCCTCTGTATGCATCTCTTTCCTATTCTTTCTGATTGTTCTCTCTCTTTTTCATTGATCCCCATTTTCTCTAAAATGTAGCTACATTTTCATGGTAGTTTCAGTCCTATTATGATCAGATTGAGAGAACTTTTTTACCTATGACTGACACAAGCACAAGGTTCATTATTTGATTTTTCTTATATGAAATATTAATGATTTACTTTTTTGATAATGTGGAACTAAATTGGTATGAGCTATGGCAATTCCAATGAGTACACCATTTATTCAAATAGTTAGTGATAAAATTCTCTGGCTATGTCTTTTAACATGATAAATCCACCCCCTGCCTCCTTTTTATTTTTTAGAACATTTCTTTAAAAATTGCTAAATGCTTGGTCTTGACAGGAAACACGTGGTAAGAAAGGATGGACCCAAAAAATGGAAGTTCTTTCACTGGCTTTATCCTGCTGGGTTTCTCTGACCGGCCTCAGCTGGAGCGAGTCCTCTTTGTGGTTCTTCTGATCTTCTATCTGCTCACCCTCCTGGGAAACACAACCATCATTGCATTGTCCTGCCTGGACCCACACCTGCAGACTCCCATGTACTTTTTCCTCTCCAACCTAAGCTTTCTGGACCTGTGTTACACGACCAGCACTGTTCCTCAGCTGCTGGTCCATCTCAGGGGAACAGACAAGTCTATCTCCTTTGCTGGCTGTGTAGCTCAGCTCTTCATCTCTCTATGGTTGGGATGCACAGAATGCATTCTGTTAGGGGTGATGGCATTTGACCGCTACGCAGCCGTCTGCAGGCCCCTGCACTACACAGTGATCATGCACCCCCGTCTCTGTGCCCTGATGGCTTCTGCGTCGTGGTTCACTGGTTTTGCCAACTCCTCATTGGAGACGGTGCTCATCTTTCTTGTACCACTTTGTGGGAAGAATAAAATAGAGCACTTCTTTTGTGAGGTCCCCCCATTGCTC